>NC_058131.1:131287894-131339549 GCF_016433145.1 Gracilinanus agilis | reverse complement strand
TATATATATATATATATAGAGAGAGAGAGAGAGAGAGAGAGAGAGAGAGAGAGAGAGAGAGAGAGCAAGAATTTGAACAGTATTTGAAAGTTTTTAGGACCAGCACTTCAGACATATGTCCTCAACCCGTGTGTTCCAGGAGCACAGAATCAAGCAGAAGAACCTGTTTTTGTTTTTCATTCTCCTCCCTCACTGTTTCTTGCACTTAGTAGGAGCTCAGTAAATAAAGAATAAATGTTACAGATCTAAAGCACCTCATATCCTGAAGCATGACTCTAGGCCATGGCTTCCATCTTTCTTTCCTTTTTCATTGGAAGACTATATCCAGCAGATGGCAATAGTAGATTAGATTTGTACTGTAGTGTGATGGGACTAGTATAGAAGTATTTCTTCTCCAGTACCAGGCTTCTCCAAACTGTTCTTACTTCTTTCTTTCTTACTTACTCTTTCTTTTTTTTTTTTTTTCTTTCATTTCCTCGAACAGTGTCAAGTTAGCACCTCAGGGCAGAGTTAATAACAATCATAAAGATGAAAGAAACCACTGCTGTAGATAACTGTTAGGACAAATGTCATTATTTTAAGCTTTAATTACCATTGGGGTTTCAAGCCTTAAAAAAACATGACTGAAAGTTAGCCATAGTACCATTTTTGGAAGGGTTTTTACTTTTAGTGTTCTCACAAAATACACCCCCACCATCAGGGTAGAGTTTTTTTGTTTTTTTGTTTTTTTTTTAAAGATAAAAGGTACTAGTTTATTGTAAAAAAGAATAATATCCTCTTTCCCCCTCCCCTTACACAAACACACACACACACACACACACACACACACACACACATACACATACATATTGAACACAGTCCCAGATGTAAGTAAGAAGATTTAAGTTTCTGGCCTACCCAAAGCAATGGCTTCCAAGAAGTATTTTTTGCCTGGATCTGAGACATAATTACTGGCTTGAAACCATGTGGGCTGGGATTCTGACACTGGAGGCTGAATTTTACAGAAGGTCACAAATGTTACTGATAGTCCTATCTCTTCTCAAAACTGCACAAAGAAACAGGAATTACAATCTGCATTCTCATCGGGCCAGCTGCCATCTTCTCCCTTATGTCTACAAATGGGTATTCAGGGCAATTGTTTGTGTGTCCAGATATGGTAAGAAATGCTACCAGTCCCTCTCTTCTCTTTTTAGTATTCCAACATACAAGTGCTCTTTGAAGCCCAACTCACTCTCAAGACACTCAAAACACCCTCGCTTTCCAATCCACAACTCTCTCTGACACTAAAGGGACATTGGGAATAGAGGAGAATGCATAACAGGAACCAAGAAAATAATCATCCATGAACCAAAACATTTGAACTGGAGAACTATACAAAATATGTTGATGGAAAACAGCATTTGGGAATATCCTGACAAAATGTTTCCTGATCTTCTCTACTGTGGTCTCAAAACTCATGTTTCTTGGCCATCTCCTATCAGCTCATTTTTTAGAACTCTATATTCAATCACCATGAAATTATAATAGTAAACTAAAGGATGACTTTTAGAGTAATGCCCAAACATATCAACACTCACACATTTATAAAAAAACATTCAATTACATTTAATTTAATTAATTCATCACACACATTTAATGCAAACATTAATACCCCCACCTGTATGTGTATACATATCCATATTTATATGATCGTGTCTATGATAGTGTTACATATGTCTGTATGCACACAGGAATATTAATGTGTACAAACATTTCGGGGGGAGAGCTAGGTGGCACAGTAGATAAGTGCTGGGACTGAAATAAGGAAGATTCATCTTCATGAGTTTAAATCTGATCTCACAGACATTAGGTGTGTGACCCTTGGCAAGTCACTTAACATTCTTTGCCTCAGTTTTCTCATCTATAAAATGGAAATGGAAAAAAAAAAAGGCAAAACACTCCAGTATCTTTGCCAAGAAAAACCCAAATAGGGTCAGAAAGAATCAGACACAACTTAAAAACAATGAACAACAAATGATGAAAATGGAACTTTAAAGGTTTTCAGAGCTCTTTACCTCTATCATATAATTTGAACTATACAAGAACTTGGTAAAGTAGGCATTATTATTATCTTTATTTTCAAGATAAGTGAGCTGAGGCTGAGTGCTTTTAAGACTTTCTCAGGGTCATATGGGTAGTAATAAGGATTCAAACCTGGGTATTGCTGAATACAAGTATAACATCTTTTCCATTACTATAATCTAATTGGCTCAGAATAGCAGGATGGAAAGGAACCTTATTCAATACCTGAACATAAATCTGTCCACAATTTAGCTGAAAAATGGTTATTCAAAATGCTGAATTGTTTGTCTTCTCCCCTTTCCACCTCCCCCCCCAGGAATTTGTTCAAAATGCAATACTAACATTTTGAGTGAAGGAAATTCTCAGAACATCAAACACATCCATATTTAAATATACCTAAAAATACATTTCAAAATAATGATTGCTAACATTTAAATAATTATTTAAGATTTATAAGGCACTTTACATATATTATCTCACTTGATCCTTATTGGTATAAATGCTATTGTTAATGCTATTCTACAGCTGTGGAAACTGAGGCAGGGAACAATTAAGTGGCTTTCCCAGTATCATACAAGTCAAAGGCAGGATTCAAACTCAAGTCTTAGGGGCAGGTAAGTGGCTTGGTGGATAGAGTGCCAGGCCTGGAGTCAGGAGGACCTGGAGTCAAATTTGATTACAGACATTTTCTAGCTGTGTGACCATAGGTAAGCCACTTAATCCCAATTACACTAGCCCTTGCAGATCTTCTGCCTTAGAATCAATACTAAGTATCAATTCTATGTAAGAAAGGAAGTGTTTAAAAATATATAAAGCCTCAAGTCTTCCTGATTGAAGCTCCAAAATCCTATCCACCATGCCTCCTGGCTATCTCTGCCTTTGCAAAGACTCCCAGTATGGAGGGGGCCATTCCACTTTCAGATGGCTCTATTTGTCAGGGAGCTGTTCCTTAATCCAGTTTAAATAATCTTTTTTTTTTTTTTAATAATTTCCAACCGCTGCTTCTACTTCTATCCTTTACACAGACAAAAATTGCTCTCTTGGCCTCCATGTTCCTTGACTAGAAGGCATCTGTTCAGAAGTCCAGAACCTCAAACAGTTTAGCAAGATTATAATCATGCACATACAGATAGGAATGATTTTTATGAATTTGATGCAGGGAAATATTTACAAGCAGGTAAATTGTTGATATGGGAAATAGCAGAAACCAAATGGGACAATTAAGAAAAGAAAGGTATTGAGGTCAGTAAATGTCATTATTGTTACTGAATATTCCTGTGACCCTAGATCATGTGATTGTATACACACACACACACACACACACACACACACATATATATATATATATATATATATAACACATATATCAAAATATAAATAGAAAATCACATCTTTAAAAATTTTTTTTTTATTTTTTTGGATGTTACTAGATCAGAGGGTATCATTCTTTTATAGCCCTTTGGGCCTAATTCCAAATTGCCCTCCAGAATGGTTGGATCAGTTCACAACTCCACCAGTAATATATTAGTGTCCCAATTTTGCCACATCCCCTCCAACATTTATCATCTTCCTTTACTGACACATGGGCCAATATGATAGGTGTGAGGGGGTACCTTAGTGTTATTTTAATTTGCATTTCTTTAATCAAACGGGATTTAGAATATTTTTTCATATGATTATTGATAGCTTTGATTTTTCACCTGATAATTGCTTGTTCATATCTTTTGACCATTTATTAATTGGGGAATGATTTCCTTTCTTATAAATTTGACTTAATTCTTTCTATATTTGAGAAATGAGACATTTATCAAAGGAATCTGTTATAAATTATTTTTCCCAGTTTGTTTCTTTGCTCCTAAACTTGGTTGCATTGGTTTTGTTTGTACAAAAATTTTAAATTTAATTTAATTTCATCAGAATTATTCACTTTATATCTTGTAATGTTCTCAATTGCTTAATCTTAAATTCTTCCCTTTCCCATAGATCTAACAGGTATACTATATACCACATTTACCTAACTTACTTATAATATCACTCCCATTTTTGATTTATCATGGTATAAAGTGTGAGATATTGATTAAAATCTAGTTTTTCCCATAATTTTTTTCAATATTACCAATTGTCTTTGTCAATTAGTGAGTTCTTATCCCAAAAGCTGGGATCTTGGGGTTTATCAAACATTAGATTGCTGAGGTCAATTACTTCTAATCTATTCCATTAATCCACCCTTGTGTTTTTTAGCCAGTATCAGATTGTTTTGATGGTTATTGCTTTATGCTATGGTTTAAGATCTGGTACTTAAGGTCACCATCCTTCACATTTTTTTCTTTAGTCCCCTTGATATTCTTGCTCTTTTGTTCTTCCAGTTTTGTTATTATTTTTTCTACTTCTATAAAATAATTTTTGGTATTTTGATAGGTATGTCACTGAATAGGAAAATTAATTTGGGTAAGTTCATCATTTTTATTTATTAGCTTGGTCTACCCATCAGCAATTAATATTTTCCCAATTGTTTAGATCTAATTTTATTTGTGAGAGAAGTTTTTTTTTTAATTTTGTTCATATAATTCCTGCATGTGTCTTGCCAAATACTCCCAAATATTTTATGTTGTGTAGAGTGATTTTAAATGGAGTTTTTCTTTATAGGTGGAAGATTGGTAAGGGTAGGCAATGGGGGTCAAGTGACTTGCCCAGGGTCACACAGCTGGGAAGTGTCTGAGGCCGGATTTGAACCTAGGCCCTCCCATCTCTAGGCCTGGCTCTCAATCCACTGAGCTACCCAGCCGCCCCTCGATTTCATTTTTTTGTTTGTTTGTTTTTTGATGTCATCTGAAGTCATTAGCTTCTGTTTGCTCAATTCTAATTTTTAAAGACTGAATTTCTTCCATGACATTTTGATCCTCCTTTTCCATTTGGTCCATTCTACTAGAAAATTGTATCTTAAAGTCATGGATCAGTATGTGTTTATTGTATGCTTTTATTACCTGCATTTTGGTTTATCTTTCCAATTCATCATTCTATTCATCCATGCTATTATTTTTTAAAATTCTTACTTTTGATCTTAGAATCAATACAAAGTATTGGTTTCAAGGCAGAAAAGCGATAAGGCTAGGCAATTAGGGTTAAGTAACTTGCCCAGGATTGCATGCCTAGGAAGTGTCTGAGGCTAGATTTGAATCATCTTTCTATCTCTAGTCCTGGTTTTCTATCCACTGAGCCATCTAGCTGCCCTGATTCCATCATTCTTAATCAAGAACTAAAAGATGCCAAGGCTCAGAAGTCATTCCTAGCACTTTCCTCATTGATCTTTTAAGCAATGAATGTTTACCTTAAGCAGAGTTGTATCCATTGGACTATAATTAGCCATTTGGATGACTTGCTGTGGCATCATTAAATAGGAACATGTATGGTTTGATCCACACTGGTAGGGACTAATCCCAGATAATGAAGTAACTCATGAAGCCCAATTCCAGATGCTGCTTGGGGCCTCCTACAAGAGTATATCCACCCTATTGTTTAACTGGCAATGTGGGTAAGCTTACCCAATGGGATTGAATTATATTGGACTTATTTTGGCAAAGTGATTAATTTGCATTGTACTCTCCTGAATTGTGAGTAATTAATCTTTATTTCTATACCCTCTGGTGTTCAGTGTCTCTTCCCTTTATAGACCTTTTGGAATGATTCTTTTAACTTATTCATGGCATCCATCTTCTTGAAATGGAAGTCAAAAGGGGATAATTCAATAGGCTGTAGGCTTTGCATTCTTTTAGGTAGCAATGACTTAGTGGACTTCACTGGCCCATTTTTTATGCTATATGTTAAGATAATCAGTCTATATTGCAGTAATGCTTTCACTTATTTGTGCCTAAATATTATAATCAATTCTCAATAAATATTTGCTAAATTAACTTAAATCATAGATCATAAACCTAGATGTAGAATGAACATCAGAACATCATTAGTACAAAACATTCATTTTACAGATAAGGAACTGAGATCCAGGGAGGTTGTGACTTACCTATCTGATCACTATCTTTGTAGTTATTAAACTCTTGAACTCCAAAGATATTTTTCCCCACTGTGATTTTCCCAAAGCACAGGTCAAACTATGTCATCTTGCTATCCATCAACTCCATTGGTTCCCTATTACCTCCAAGATTAAGATCCTCTGTTTGGCATTTAAAGTCATTCATATCCTTTCCCTAGCCTTCTAGTCTTATTATGCCATACTACTTTCCATGTATTTTTAATACAGTAAAACTAGCCTCCTTTTTTTGTTTCTTGCATAAGATACTCCATCCTCTTACTTCTGGAAATTTTCTGATTATCTCTTCCCTTATTGGAATGCTGTCACTCTCCCCCTTTCTTGGCTTCCTTTAAGCCCTAGTTAAAATTTAATCTTCTACAAGACATTTTTCTCAAATCCCCTTAATGCTTGCATCCGTCCTCTAATGATTATCTCTAATTTGTCCTTTATGTATCTCACTCAAATGTGTTTGTTTTCATGCTGTCTCCCCCTTTAGATTGTGAGAAAACTTTCTGAGAATAGGTACCCGCTTTTTGCCTTTCTTTGTGATCCCAGAGTTTAACAGAGTGCCAAGCACACAGTAGGTGCTTAAGAAATGTATACCGACTGAATAATGTCAATTATGGTAGCTGTGTCTGAATTGAAACAACTCTGCATGGGGAATCTCCTCAGCTTCCACAACATCTCCTCAGGCTAATTAACAGCTGATCCATGTTACCACAGATGCACAAGCAATTATCACTCATCAAAGGGCATTTCAAAAGGTGGCTGGTAGGACCAGTAAGCAACCTCTCATTTTTTCCCATTAGAAGTGAGAGATGACTGCTACAATGGGCTACAACCAGGCCTGATTTGTAACAAATATACATTTTCCTTCTCAACATTTCTATCCAAGCTGTAGGACCTTTTGGTGAGTCCCCACCAGGTGTTATATTGAATCTCTGGGAGCTTGAAGATCACCTTTGATTGATTGACAAATAAGTCAGTTGGATGGAATGTTCCCAGAGAGTCATGCGAGAGGCAGGAGGAGGGGCAGTTGAGAATCCTGAAGAGGTTCTGGGTCTTTGACCTGTGCTGAGGCTGGAGATTGGTGGATCCTGGTCTTGGAGTGAGAGGGTGCAAACATCTCTCTCTGCAAACTCTTCCTGTACTTGAGATACGGTGCCAACCTGTACCTGACCACCACGTCGGTGTCTACTGCCCCTAGATATTAGGAGTTTCATCATCTAGATATCTAGGTTTTCCAGGGCCCGGGAGGGATCCGGGAAGTGGGCAGGAGACGAAGAAGAGGATGGAAAGGGTAGAAATAACTCAACTGTAAGGCTGAAGATCTATTGAAGAAGAAGTCAAAATATCCCAACAGTTTACCTACTCTGGTTTAGTCCTGGCCAGGCTGAACCAGAGGGAAGTTACATTGATTCTTCATCTGCCAGCAGTTGAGATTTCATTAACAACCAGTAGAATAGGGTCTCCTATACCACAGCCCTTTACCCCTATCCTTCTTGTTAATATAAAGTTTAAAGTACCTTCCTAAAGCAGTTTCCAAGCTTGTTTTGGGAAGGGAGAAATTGCAGTCAGAATACTAGGCTTTATCTTAGCTAAAGAGCCCAAATCAACATATCAATTAACCCCAGGTGGGTCCTGAAGGGATATACCTCTTAGACCTGAAGGATCCTGCCTGGTCAACTGTTATAAGGGAGAAGGGTCATCTTATTTCTCTCTGTACATCAATTTACCATCTCAAATAGATCAAGAGACTCCCAATAATTATAACATTCCTGGCACACAGTAGGTGCTTATAAATTTGGGTATTTGACTTTTATTAAGTACTACAACATTTAATATAAATATTTAGAGATTTGACTTGGGCAAGTGGTGGCCCAGTAGATAGAGATCTGGGAGTGAAGTCAGAAAGACACGAGTTCAGATTTGGTCTCAGACACAAGCTATGTGACCCTGGGCAAGTCACCTGCTTGCCTCAGTTTCCTCATTTGTAAAGATGAACTTGGGAAGGAAATGGCAAACCACTCCAGTATGTTCACCAAGAAAACCCCAAATGAAGTCACAAAGAATCAGATATGACTTGAAATGACTGAACAACAGAATTGACTTTCTTATTCTAAAATGTTCTAAAATAATGTTGCAATTATTTTTTTATGGGTCTAAAATGTATTGTGAATTTGAAAAGCCCTTCTCCTTTTCTGCATTTTGGGAAATTACTATTGATGTTGCTAATGGCAGACCAAGTTGTTCAAACCTATGAAATGATCATTTTGAGCAGAGAGGAGGAATTTTACAAAAAGATACAGTAAAATGGCATGTTTGTCCTTTGTTTACTTGCAACTTTGCAATCAGGTACAGGGCCAAGAATGATAATCTTCAAGCAGGATTTTCTCGAATTACATGCAGCCTTTGGTATATTTATACTGCATTTCACTTCATGTACTGCTAACATGCCCTTTCATATACATACACATATTTAAGCTCAAACTATATAGCTGAACAAACAAGTGTTTTTTTTTAAACTTAAATACAAATTCATGGACAAATGTGCATTTTTGAATGTTTGCATGAATGCATATATGTGTGTTTCTGTGTATGTGTATATGTATGATTTTTAAAATTGGCTTTGCGGGCCTTTTGGGACTGTTTTCATCTTCTTCCCCATCATAACAAGGCTGCTAAGTTGTCCTTGAACCAGTTAAAGACTTGAAAGATTTAGTAAACAAGAATACATTATACTATTTCTGGTGGGAGCTCTGAACAGATGCATTCCTCCTCTTGAGGCTTATACCAGTGTTTGATCTTTTCCTCTAAAGCTATTCATCAGAGCATGATGGGCAAGGACCCATGGGTGGTAATTAGGCTGAAAGGGGCTAGCAGCCACAACCGGAATAGCCTATCTCCCCAGGAAGATGCTTATAGTTATCTCCACAGATTGAATTAAGCAGGATAGGCTGCAGCAGATATTACAAAGCTGATGAGGCCATTCAGTCCCAAAAATCCAAGAGAAGCTAAAAAAGGTGTTCTGATCTAAATACTCCTACTCAACCTTGAGTCATTTTGTTCAATTATTGATCCATTTGGGGTTTCTTAGGAACTGGAATAGTTTGCCAGTTCCTTCTCCTGCTCATTTTAAAGATGAGAACTGAGGCAAAGAGGATTGAGTGACTTGCCCAGGGTAACTCAGCTAGTCATACTTGCTAGTCTACAGCTAGATTTGAATTTAAGTTTTCCTTATATCCTGTAGACCCAGGGCCCTATTCATTGCACCACCTAGCTGCCCCAATAGCATAGTCAACAGAATAGAAAGGAATGCTTAAATAATGGTTGGTATGCTAGATTTATAGTCAAGATGCTCTGGCTTCAAAATTATGTCTTTGTCACTTGCTAGTTTTGTAGTCATGAGCAAATCATTTCACTGGCCTCCTCAGTGGTAAAATAGAGATAACAATATCTGAGTATCCATCTAGAAACTTTGTTGTGAAGTTCAACTTATATACATATATCCCTTAGCAAACTTTAAAGCAATAGAAAATATAACATCAGTTATTATTGTTGCCCAAACACTTTGAGGGACTGAAGACCTAGAGAGCTTGTCTTCCGCTCTGGTTTCCAGTGCCTTTCAGTGATCAGCATCTTTTTAAAGAATTAAATTAAATTAAAAATTTTTAACCCTGGTTCTCCACACCTTGCTCAAACTAAAAGTGCAGAAATCAATCATGGGCTGATCCCATTATTGTTAGGCAAGGAAGCTTTGACCAGCTATGTTTCAGATCTGGTCTCCATTTTCCCTCCTTAGGCAGCATGTTGGTCCTCTGCTCTCAGAGGCTCACCATAAGTGTTCCAGACTTAGTGAGGACACCTGATTGGTTTCATTCCTGTTACAGTTCAGAACTTCTGAGTTCAGAGGATCCACCAGCCTGAGCCTTCCCATTAGTAGGGATAATAGGTATATACTATTACACCTGGCCATGATCGGCATGGGCTTCTCAGGAGAGAAAAAGCTCAGAATTTTACATTTGAACCTTTATTGTTTGAACCCAACTAATTCTTGCTTAAGCTACTGGTAATATTGTCATGAGAAGCCTTCTAGCTATCCTAATTTCTTCATGAAGGGGGGAAAAAAGAAACATGGAAACTTGGAATTAGAGGTTTTTGGAGGTTTGAATTAGATCTGGATGGAACCTTAGAGATCATTTTATTTCCTTTGTTTTACAGATATAGAAACTGAGATATTAAGAGACTATAGTTGATATGCCCAAAGGGCTTTAAAAGACTGTCTACCTTTTGACCCAGTCATACCACTGCTGGGTTTTAAGGAAAAAGACTAGTACAAAAATATTTGTAGCTGAACTCTTTGTAGTGGCAAAAAATTGGAAAATGAGGCTCTGCCCTTCAATTGGGGAATGGCTAAACAAACTGTGGTATCTGTTGGTGATGGAATACTATTGTGCTCAAAGGAATAAAGAACTGGAGGAATTCCATGTGAACTTGAATGACCTCCAGGAATTGATGCAGAGTGAAAGAAGCAGAACCAGGAGAACCTTATACACAGAGACAGATACACTGTAGTACAATCCAATGTAACAGACTTCTCTATTAGCATCTATGCAATGTTCCAGGATGACACTGAGGGACTTATGAGAAAGAATACTATTCACATTTAGAGGAAGTACTCTGGGAGTGGAAACACAAAAGAAAAAAAATCTGCTTCATCTCATGGGTCAATTGGGATATGATTTGGGGATGTAGACTCTAAATGATCACCATAGTGCAAATATCAATAATATGGAAATAGATCTTGATCAGTGACACATATAAAACCCACTGGAATTGCGAGTCAGCTATGGGATGGGGGTAGGGGGAGGGGAGGTAAAAAACATGAATCTTGTAACCATGGAAAAATACCCTAAATTAATTAATTAAAGAATTTTTCAAATAAAAAAAGAGAGACTATAGTTCACATATCAAAGAATAACCATATAACACAAATTATTCTGGGGGAGTAGGGGGACTGGGAATTGAATAGCATCCCATTATTTTGCTGAAAGACAATTCCCAGAACATCAAATATTACATGAAATCTTCTGTATATGCTATATAGGTTAGAGCTCCTTGGGAATAGGAACAGTCTTGTTCTATTTATAGAAGTTTGCATAGTGCTTTGAACATAGTAAGCACTTAATAAATATTTTGTTTATTAATTCAAATAAAACAAAAGAAAATATAAACGATGATAAACTCTACTTAGATGACATCTCATCCAAGAAGTCTTCCCTAAGCCTCTGATCTATTCTTACATCTTAGTTATACTGCTTCTTGCCACTGATCACATTTTAGTTTGTAATATAATGATTTGTGCACATTTTGTTTGGATCCCAGACAGAAAGGAACAGGAATCATAGATCTAAATTAGAGGACATTTGATCCAACTTTTTCATTTTACAGATGAAGAAACTGAGGCTCACAGAAGTTGAGATTTTCCCAAAGTCACATAGGTAATAAACACCAAAGCTGGGATTTCAAATCTGGTCTTTTGATTATACAGCCAATGGTCTTTTTCCTATACTACAAGCTTAAGTAATATTGAATGCAAGTGTTTTCAATTTTAGTCTAATGTTTTGTCCATTATGTTAACTTGCCTCTATTCCTCACACATAGTAGGCACTTAATGAGCATTTGTGGAATTGAATCAATTTAATCCCCTTTTAGGGATTAAGCACATGTGTGTGCCTTTGAAACAGGGTAGATGAGAGTTCATTATAAACTAAAAATTTGAAAACTAGATTTGGCTTCGGAATGTGTTTTTATACTTGTATTTGGATGTGGGTGTGTCTGGTGTTTGTGGAATTCATACAAAACAGCCAGGACTCATTGTAATTACCTGGCTCAGGAGGAGTTCAGAAGTTGGCAAGATTACCCATCTTGTCCTTCTCCTTAACTCCTTACTGTTTCTTATTCTCTACAAGGCAAGAATAAATTCAGTTTTTAGACTTTCTTAGGAAAAATATCACCCTGAATCAAGTTATTGCTGCCTCTCCCCACCTTGCCATTGGTTGTAATTCTAGCCCTCACCTTCCATGAATCAGTTTCATTAATTAAATATTTTGCTTCAAAGACTTTTATTTTAACTCCTAATGGGACACAGGCTATCTGTGAGTCATGAGTGTAAATGAAAGTAGCCACAAAATCAAAACAAAACAAAACTCAGGCAAAGTAAGTAATTCTGAAAACAAGAACTGTTGGTCTTCTACGTGTCCACCTGCAAATAACTCAGAGGTTACTGCAATCCCAAGGTGATAGAGTAGTAAGTGAAGCATAGTAGGTAAGGTAATAATAACAACAATATTAACAATAATAATAACTGATTTGTACGTAATAACTTAAGCTATACAGATTGCCTTAATTATATTATCTCATTAGTTCTGCGAGGTAGGGCATAACAGGGATTATTTTATATGTATGCATATATTTACAGATGAGGAAAGTGAAGCTTTGATAAAGTCACTTTTTAATGTCCTTAGATCCAGTACATGGTGTGAGCCTGGATTTTTCCTATTTCCTAAAGCACACATCAAGTCTCAGACTCTTGATGGTTACCTTCCACTGCAAAGATCAAATACAAGTACTACTATTTAGTACACTCAAACCTTGGTACTCAATAGTTTCAGAATTTATCAAATTTGGTATTCGATGCATTTTGATGAGGAAAAAGTGCCACAGTATTCCACATTTGCTTGACACTCGATGTGCTTGCCAGAACTCGTTGGCCTTGAGAAGCATATGCCTGCTCCCATAGAACCAAAAAAATCACGTGTTAATTCAGGAGCATAAAGAAGAACTCAACACTGAAGAACTGCAGGAATTTCAAAGGGAACAGCAATAGCTAACTCTGGGGAGTTTTCTTCAGATGAAGAGAAGGTAAAGGAGGATATCCCCACTTCATTAATCAAGGAAATGTGTGCAAAATGGGTGGAATTACTCAACTTTGTTGAAAAATGTAACCCTGATAAAGCTTTAAAAAGCAGAATTATAACTTTTTTAAATGACCAGATCATTTCCTACTTTAGAGAAATTTTGAAACACAAACAAAAACAAACATCGTTGCATTGATTTCTCGTGAAGCTTACACCTGGTTACTCTCAAGCAGGGTTCAGTGGTGATAAGAGACAGAAAAGAGAAAGAAAAAACGCCAGAAGGGCAGTTACCTTCAGATATTATGGAAAGGAATTATTTTTCCAGACAGTAACAATTCTCCTCTCCAGCATCCCCTTAAGCCATGAAATTCTCTCAATATGGGTAAAGTTAAGTTAAAATTATTTTATTTTATCTATTATTAGTTTTATTTATGTCTATGTATTATTCATGTTTACTTAGTAAAGGACAACTCCTTTATAAAATAGATTGATTCAATTTACATTATTCCTTTCAGGAAAAAATCCATTTGGTACTCAACATGCCTTCATAATTGAATTAATGACAAGTCCCAACATACCAGTATTCAAAACTCTTCACATCTTCTCTTTAGTCTGCCTTCACAACTTTATTATAACACATTACTATAGGATTTCATGTTACTCAACCAATTTATCTAAGACCCTTCGAGTAGGTTCAAAACATCTCATAAAAATGAAACCCATTATTTTATAAGTATTTCTTTTACACAAACATATGTAGACACTTTAGGACTTTGCTTAGGCTTTTCAGAGCTACCAGCATCACTACTATTGTACTTTGGAGCCATTATTAATAACTAAATAGCATAATGAAACAAAGAGAAGCACTCCTCTGACACGGACACAACTTATACAAGCAAAAACTTTGGACGAAGACTGGCACAGCGGGACAGCTAGGTGGCTCAATGGGTAGAGAGCCAGGCCAGGTGACGGGAAGTCCTAGGTTCAAATCTGACTTCAGACACATATGCATAGCTAGAAAAAGACATAAATAGGTATAGATAATATAAATATAGATAGATATAGACATGGACTATCTGTTTGGAGGAGTAGCCAAATCTGTAACCAAAATGCTTCCTTTAGGCTATTATGCTAGCTATGGAGGTAAAGTCCTAATAAAGCACTTATATCTATGTGCTCTCAAGAAGGAATGGGGGAAGGGGCATTAACCTTAGATTCTTTGCTAATGTTGCTTTCTTCAGTTCAAGGATTACTCTATTCAGGCTACTAAAACCTCTTAATACTGGAAATGTCAGGAAAAGCAAAAAAAAAAAAAAATAGACTGGGAGTATAGGGACATGATCAGAAGTAGAACTCTTAGAGTCCAGTTTGAATTACTTACTTAAAATATAGCATCTAAAAATGAATATAATACATAAAAATGATTATTTAGTGCATACTAAAAGGAGACTGCCATAATTTTAAATCTTAGACATCATGCTTCTCTTAATGCATCAAATAATTGTTTTCTCTTTTTTTACTTCATACTGTGAATTCTTATTGAGCCTGAGGTTCACTAAGACTCCTGGACTTTTTTCAAATGATTTGCTGTCTTACTTTGTTTTGTCACCTCATATTTATGCTTGGGAAGCAGATTGTTCAGAGTACAAAATATTATATTTATCCTTCTTATGCTTCATCTTATTAGAATTTATCCAATGTCCTAGACAACTAAATTTATTTTTGAATTCTTACTCTTGTCATGCAATGCATTTAGAGATAATTTCCAACTTGGCAACATCTTCAAGATTGATAAACATGCCACCTGTCCTTTTATCTAAATCACTGATAACAAATGTTAAGTAGCATGTGGTGATGTGCAAGTTCCCTGGGGCACTCTGATGAAAATCTCCTGCCAAGTTGACTAATTCATTAAGGCCTTCTCTTTGAATCTAGCCATCGAACCTGTTCCAAACCCATTGAATGGTATCATCAACTAGTCTACCTCCATTCTTTTCCACAGAAATAGCATGAGAAATTTAATCAAATGCTCTGCTAAAATCTAGGAGAATTACATCTAAATCATCTCCTTTATCTAATGATCTGACAACCCTATCATAAAACAAAGTTAAATTATTCTGGCAGGACCTGTTCTTGATGAAGCCAGGTGGCTTTTAGGTATCAATGCTTACTTTAGTGCTTCATGTTTACCTTTCATACATCCTACAATTTTGCTGGGTGTTGAAAATCAAGTTCAGAGGCCTATCAGATATGTCATGTTCCCATCCTAAAAATAAAATCAGGGCACTTATCCTTCTCTGATTCTGTGGTACTTCTCTAGTTCTCCACGAATTCAATTGTTGTCTCCATGAAAATGATTCCTTGATCACTATATCCAACCCAACCAAGCTGCCCTTCAAATCCCACCTGGTATAGACCTTTCTTGATCTCCTAACCTGCTAATGCCTTCCCTTATGAGTTTTCTTTGTGGCTCCTCTCTACATATTTTGATGCACTTAGTTATTTACATGTTATTATCCTTTCCCTCTCCCCCACTTCTATGGTTTTGTCTTCATGACTTCAGGATTTAACATAGTTCCTGGCGCTGATAAGTGCTTAATCCATATTTTTTGATGAACTGATATTATTAACTAATCAACCTTCTCTCTCCTGGACAATCATAATAACCTAATTAGGCACCATGCCACAAGTCTCCTCTTCACAGCTGTCAAAGTGGTTTTCTTAGAGGGGAGCTTTGACCACATTGATCCCCAAACCCTATACACATTCTCTGTAATTTCCAGTTTTAAAATCTTCACAGCCTGTCCCTTTTCTATGTTTCCAGCCTTCTCATCCACTGTTTCCATCACTACCATCATCACCATCCCCTACACACAGATTCTTTGGTCTAGTCATATCGACTATAACCTTTCATCTCCCATCTTAATGACTTTTCTCTGAATGTCCCCCAATTCTCTCCCAGAATGCTCTTCCACTGCACCTCCACCACCCAGAACCTTTAGATTCCTTTAAGATTTAACTCAAAATCACCTCTTAGTTCCCCGGCTCCTGGAGTCTTCCCTTTTAAGGTTACCTTATATCTACACTCCAATTGAAGTATATCCCCTTTTAGGGAGAACTATGGTATAGGATAAGGCACACATTGTCATTCAAACATTCAGGATTGTTGGATTCTTCTTGACCACATCAACCATAGCATACCAGGTCCTTCTATCCTTTACTATTGCCCTAAATCTGTCATAGCTCATATTTGTTGTTTCCATGACACTATCTCTCCATCTCATCCTCTGGCATCCCCTTCCTCTTTTACCTTCAATCTTTCCCAACATAAGAGCCATTTCCAATAAGTTCTGTCTTGTCATCATGTGGCCAAAATATTTAAGCTTCGGCTTCAGTCCTGGACCTTCCAATGAATAATCTGAATTAATTTCTTTAATGCTGATTGATTCGATCTCCTTGTTATCAAAGGGACTCTCAAAAGTCTTCTCCAGCACCATAATTAGAAAGCACTGATTCTGTGGTGCTTAGATTTTCTTATGTATATAAGACACAAGACCAGCATTTAAATCCCACCAAAACACTGATTAACTATGTGGCTGTAGGTAAGTCACTTAACATCTCTGTTCCTCAGTCTTCTATGTAAAATGATAGGGTTGACTCAAAAACCTTTAATGATTCATCACAATCTTAAGTGATTTGCCCATAATTAATAATTAACATATTAATAATACTCCCACTCTTAAGTGGGATTTAAACCCTGGTCCTATCCTATTATATCATGAATCTTCCCATACACATGTAATAAATACACATATGTAACATATCTATACACACACAGTTGTTTGCATGTTGTCTCTCTAATTACAGGGTGAGCTTCTTAAAAAGCTTCTCTCTCTTTGTATCTATCCCTGGTATTTTTTATTTGTTTTTTTTTTTTTTATAGTACTCATTACATGCTAAATGCTTATGGATGATATGATTGATTATGTTTCAATGATTACTGACTAGCTCAGAAAATAACGTATCTGTTCTTTTAGGCCCTTAGAGGGGGATTATTATTAATTATTATTATTATATTGATGATTAACTCTGGTCAAGTCTCTTAAGACTGTGATCATTCTGGGCCAGACGATTAGAGATTTTCAAGAGCAAATAGATAAATACTCTCTCCTAAGCCTCCAACACAGTGCTTGGCCCATAGTAGGTGTTTAATAAATTCTTATTGCAGCCATGAATGTATACATAAATCTTGGGTAGCTGTTACCTATTAGATAAAGGTCACCAATCCAAAGGTCTAAGTGGTCTAAATGCTGGACTTAAAGTCAAGAAGAAATGATTTCACATTTGATTCCATATACTTAATAGCTATGGGTCTCTGGAGAAGTCACAAACTTATGTTTGCCTCAATTTCCTTAACTGTATAATGGAGAATAATAATAGCACGTGCTTCTCAGATTTGTTGCAAGGATAAAATAAAATAATATTTATGTATCATTTTGCAAACCTTATGGCACTAGTTAAACGCTAGTTATTTTTATTATAAACCACAACTGCCTCTGCACCCACATGATATCTAAAGATTGGGGCCCTGAGGCAATAGGGGCCCCCGTGGGGAAGTTATGGTCAGAGGGCAGGAGAGACACAGGTAGGAAAAGGGCTAGCGCAGAGAATCTTGGGCAGATGCATTGTTATAATGGAGGTGGCATGAGGGCACTGGTCCTGTGTGAGATGGAAGATAACAAAAGGAATGGATAAGAGAAGTTAAAAAAAATAGCTACTTTACCATTTTGCCTGGGTGGCCTTCCTTCGGTATTAATGATGGACTTTCCAGAATGTTGTCAGATTGCAAACTGTTCCAAGCAAGCAAGACTTGGACAGACTGCTATATCATTTTTATTTAGTGTTTCTCTGGCATCCACTATCGACATCCATGTCTGGATGTTTTTTTAGCAGTACTTAGTCGTTTTTATTACCACAGTCCTTCGAGGTAGGTTGCTTTTGTTTTCTCTTCTTTACAATTGAGGATATTTGGACCCAGAGATGCTAGGAGCCTTGCTTTAATACAACAAATTAGAGGCAGACCTATAATTAGAACTCACAGGCTCTTAAGCTACATGGCTTCACTTGATCCTGCTTAAAGAATCTTAATATCAAAAAAGAAAAAAAATGTGGAGCATGGCTAACTTTCTAAAGCCACTGGAATTCCAGACAGGCCCAAAATATACTCCCTAAAATAACTTTCTGTGAATTTTTGTGTAGAGCTGATGCCTAGAGCAAAGGGGTTCAAGCAGATGAAAAAGTCTGTAGGCGTAATAGCCATGATCCCTTAGCTCTGGGCTTCCCAACTTTTTTCATTCCATGGCACCCTGTAAATTTGTTAATTTGGTGCAACACATATGGCAGGGTGGTAATGAGAGGGGAGAAGTGATGGGGAGGGTCTCTAAACCCATAGATGAAAAATGGCAGGAGAACTTATATTTGTGTACAGAGAAAGAAGCAGGAAGGGACAGCAGAGAAGAATATACCCATAGAATCTTCATAATGCCCAGGTATGTCCCTACACTGGGTGATAAATATCTAGAAATTATACGAATCAAAATAAAATAGGAAAATAATCTTGTTATCAGTGGCAGAATCAGTGGTAAAATAGTTACAAAACGGAGTCTTCCTCCTCAGTCATCACTACAAAATGACTTCTTTCTTCAACCTAGACCATCCATGTACCTGGAAGAGATGATTCTATGAAAGTGATTCCCATGCAATGGTCTTGTTCACATTAGTCACTACAGTGCTTTCTTATCTGTGCTATCTTCTGCACTATCATTCTAAGTGTCCCTAAGCTGGAGCACCAGCAGGTGCCAGTAACACTCAATTACTGAGTTTCACACATTCAGAAACCAGGGAAAAAAGGAAATCATTAGTTTTAAGTTCAATGATACTCACCTTGATTTATTTTAGCACTCAAGCTTTTTCACAAATGCTTTGGACTACTATTCATCTCATCTCTTCATGTTTTTCATGTCCTTTATCTAACCATCTTCATTCACTCAATTTTCTGAGCTCCACAGAATCATAGATTTGGAACAGACCTAAGAAGTCATCTGATTCAACTCATATCTGAAAAAGAATCCAGTAAGTGGCAGTCTATCCTTCTCTTGAAGATCTCAGAAATCAAGATTGCTTTTTCTAGGGCCATAGCTATTTTGGGGAGTAGATACATGGCCACATTTGATATAGATCAGAGAAATATGGCAACAGGAAGCAATGTGGTATTGAAGTTGTCCCACTATAATGCAATTTAGAAGAGCTGAGTTCTAATAATTACTCTATCAGTACCCTGCTATGTAAACTTCATTTCTTTCTATGTTCTTCATCAGAAAAATGAGAGTGTTGGTCTCAGTCTCTATATTCATTCCTGGATATAACAGTCTATGAATCTCTGAGTCCTCCCTTGGCCTCACCTTATATCTTATATCTTGGGTAGTAGCACGGAGACAATGCCCTTATTAATCCTCTTTCACCACCTCAGTTGCCTTCATAAAATTCTGGCAGCTTCTGCCAGATGTCCCACTGTTCAATCTATCTGGAGTAGTGATCAGTCTCTTCCTGCTTGATAAACTAAGTTAAAGATATCGGGCAGCATCCCCTCTCTTGGACAAGAAGATTAGGAAGCTTTACCAATATAGGATGGTGGAAAAGACCAAAGTATGTACCCAGACAAAGGAGGGGACAAAATCTGAGAATTGGTTTTATGTTTTTGAATTAAAGTTGTGAGAGCAGATTTTTGTGGCTTTGCTTTTATTTTTAAATGGCACCACTGGAATTTTGCTTTACCACAAGTGTATTAGAATAACAATGAAATGGGTGGGGGATTTTTTTTTCCAAGGACTCTAGAGAAGAGAACTAAGGATATTAGAAATTTATTCTCAAAGGTTTTTCTGGCACCAGAGAGAAAGAAGAAAAGAAAGAAGGAAGGGATAGAGGAAGAAAAAGTTCAGAATCTTTTTTTTTTCTCATGGCAGTAATTATAGCTTATTGGAAAGTATATTGTTCTTGCTAAGTTGTGTCCAGGTCTTCATGACCCCATATGGGGTTTTCTTATCAAAGGTACTGGAGTAATATGCCATTTTCCTCTCCAGCTTATTTTACAGATGAGGATACTGAGACAAACAGGGTTAGGTGACTTTTCCAGAATCACACAACCAGTGTCTGAGGTTGGATTTGAACTCATGAAGATGAGTCTTCCTGACTCCAAGCCCAGTGTTCTATCCACCATGCCAACTAGCCACTTCTCCTTTTTTTAATCCAAATGACCTCTGTTCAAAAACTGACTCTGACTTTCAATCCATGTCACCTTAGACAAGTCACTTCATTTTCCTAAAATTCTTTCCTCAATTTATTCAATGAGAGAGTCAGTCTAGATGAGAACTTCCAGCTATAAAACCTCTAATTTATGACCAAGGCTATTCAAGGACATGAGCTTTCTTGGAACCAGGAACTAACTTCTTTGGCCTTGTTAGCTTTGCCACAGTAGTTCTTTATTAATCTTTGAAAATCCTACTGGATGATATTATAGCATATTACATAGTAGGGATTTGAAAAGGAGTGATCACCTAGCAGTTTCAAGAGACTTATCTGGCCACATCTCATTTCACCTTCCAAGGGTATAGACCAAGAAAATAACTACATGATATAAACAAAGGGCAAAAAACACTCCTCACTTTTGATTACATGAATCAGATCTGTCTGTGTATGTAGTTCCAATGTGTGAGAGTATGTTTGTTTCTCTATGCTCATCACATTACTATTTGGCTTTCAGTGCCAGCTGTAGCAACAGAGATATGTCCATTTATTTTTTTGTTACCAAAATAAACATCACAAATGATTTTAAAATGACTGATTTTTTAAAATTACTGACTTTGTTTCTTAATCTTTCATCTGAAAGGCCAATACTTCTAAGCATGCCCAAGCGAAGCATTATTAAAGTTTCTTGATGACTCGGTGCCAACAGAAGGGGAAAGATGGAGTAGTATCAAGTATTTCAAAAAGGCTGGCTCTATCAAAGTCATTATACTTATTTGACCTAAGCAAGGCTGACTTTGTAATATTACCACAATTCTTCCCATCACAGCATATTACTTTCCATTCCATATGCTTGAAGAAAATCCATTTAGTCGAATCAAAATGTCAGCGTTTGGGACACGCTAGCTAGGTTCTTTCAGGTTGGTCTTTTTATACTGTGGTATCTTCAGAAATTTGTACACAAAGGCATGGAATAAAATTAAGCCTCACTCTATGTTAAATGCCTAATTTAATTATACAATGCTCAAATCAGTCATTATCTTTTATGTGATGCCACAGCTGTTTTGGAGTTTTGATTATGTATGAGTGTTCTCTTACAACAATGACCAAAATGAAATTATGTTTTGTAGAACAATAGCAATGAAAAAAATTAATTTAATATATTTGTTAAATATTTTCTAAGCACTTTTAAACCAGGTTGGGGAGTAAGAGACAATTTTCAAGCCCGTCAATGAGTTAGGGGTATATCTTCCCCAAGTGTGTGAAGATTTCCCTCAGGAAAATGGGCAGATGAGAACAACTTGCTCCAATGGCTATTGAAGCAGGTTCTGTGGAATGCTTAGAGTTTAGTCAGACACTGAAGAAGCCTAGGTCATCTACAGCACCTCAGGCCATTACAAGTCTATTTTATTTTTATTTTGCTACTGGACTCTGAGGATTCTTAAAGAGAAAGTAAGACTGATGAGGTTGTGCAACTCTCCCTAAATCAAATTCATGCACAAGTCAAGACATCACCCATGATATCATTGGTCCTCTTAAAAACAAAAGGATGAACAATGATCCTCCTTTGTCAAATAAAAGAATCCTAGACTAGAGATTTCAAGTAGTCCATCCAAAATCACATAACTAGGAAGTGGCAGAGATAGGATTTGAATTTAAGGTTGCTTCATTCCTTTTCCAGATTTCACTCTCCATCAACCAATTCCTTCCAAACTCCTGTTTCACCATATCCCCAGCTATACTATTGCCATTGTGACATTCTCACTATTGCATGCCCAGCACTGCTTCAAATTAGAGAGAACACCTTGGGTAAAAATCCTACTATTCCTCAGTCTCCCCTCTGGCCAAGCTGCTACCTCATATTTTCTCTAGCACTGACTCTGGTCAGAGCACATTAATCCAAAAGCAAGTATTTATTGAGAGCCCACTATGTATAAGTCTCTGAGCTAGATCCTGTGGCATGTACAAAGAAATATGGCCCCAAAGCAATAGAAATGGCATCCCTGACTTTAAAGCTGGCAGGAGTGGAGTGTGTTAGTAATGCTTTCTGTGAATCTAGGGATATTACTCTGTCCTTGAAAATTTGGGCTTCATTTTTGGAAGATGAGAGTGGAAAGCTCTCTGCGGTGTTTGGGGGACAAGGAAGAAGACTCGAAATCATCCATTATGTTACTCATTAATAGCTGAGACAGGAATAAGCAGATATTGAAACTACTTTAACAACCTTTCTCACATGGTTCCTACCTTCAATCAATACCTATAATTGAGTGGTGGCTCCAGAGGCAATGAATACAGTATAGATATGGTTCCATAACATGCACTGAAGGGTATTTGGTCTGACTGGATTGTGGTGCTTGATGACATGATGAGAATCATGGGCTTAGCCAATCATTCCCAGGATTTCAAGATGCAGAAACAGACCCACATTCACCTCTCACCTCTCAGCTAGCACCAAAATCTTTAATAATAGTCTATAATCCTCTGACAAAAACACATGAAGAAAATATACAGTAAGAAACCTTTTGTGCCCTAATACCAGCCTGAAATTCCATTTTTGTGTGGTTCTGGGGAGAAAAATATTGCCCCTTTCAGGAAATTAGGTCTAACTAGTCCATAGACCAATTCTGGATGGACTCTGTCTGTTAGGGGATGTCCAGTTTTATACCAAGATAGACAAAAATTGATGTAGTCTTTTGAAAATATGTAGTCTAGAGTAAATAGAGCTTTTAGACATTTATTGGTGGAGAGTTCCTCATGAGGAATTCTTTCTATAAATAAAGTGACAGGTGCTATCTCTATTCCTACTCCCAAGAGGTAACAGGGTATAGTACATCTATATAGTCAAGGAGATCTAAGTTCAGGACAGCAAGGTAGTTCAGTGCATTGAGAACCAGACCTAGAGACAGGATCTCCTGGGTTAAAATCTGGCCATAGACACTTTCTAGCTGTGTGACCATGGGCAACCTAACCTAACCCTTATTGCTACTGCCTGGTCCTTAAAGCTCTTCTGCCTTAGAACCAATACATAGTATTGATTCCAAGACAGAAGGTAAGGCTTAAAAAAAAAAAAATATATATATATATATATAATTATATATAAATTATATTTATATAAGTTATATCATATTAAATATATAAATAAATTACAACAAAGCTATAAACAAATTATATATTTATATATTTATCAAGTAAAGATTTAATTATTAAATACTTAGGATTATTGATTAACATGTTTATTAATTAAATAAGTATAACTATTAAATAAGTTATATATAAATATGTTGTGTAGTATTTATTTTTATATTTTATATATATATATATATATATTTTTTTTTTAATCCTTATCTTCCATCTTAGAATCAATACTGTTTATTGGTTCCAAGGCAGAAGAGTGGTAAGGCTTAAGATCTTAGTTCAAGTCCAGTCTCCGGCACATAATGACTATGTGACTCTAGGCAAATTACTTAACCTTTCAGTGTCCCTAGCCAACTCTCTAAGAATTTAAGTGACAGCTCAATAGTTGAATTGCTAAAGGAAATTTCCTCATCAGGATTCTCCTAATCATGGGTACATCCAACCAAAATAAACACATTGATTGGTAATATTCCTTTGGTTTGGGGCTAGATCCCTGGATGCCTGTTATTTTAGCTATTTTTATCTGTATGTTCCCCCCTGTCATCTGGGGGAAAGGGCCTGCTTTAACTTGGTTTACATCATTTGGCCTACATTAGGAAAATCCTTAGAAAAGATTGACTTTCAATTGGGCTTTGGGAAATTGAGGTAATCAGAACTTTTTCACTTGGGACTGGAACAAATGGAAGGCAATAAAGAGACAGTGAAATTCTCTGGTTCAGGTAATAACCTGACGTTTTAATTGGTACCTTCTTAAGACAATGTCTCAAGAGGGGAGTTGTTTTATTGGCCTGTATTTGTGAAGTGTGTTGGAGAAGAGTAGGGTGAGGCTTTGAGGTGTCCTTCAAATCATAATATCAAATCACCACATCATCTGTTGCTTGTCAAGCTTCCACCAAGTCGGCACCATATGGAAATAAGGCTCCTGCTTTATGTTTTATTTTCCCCTGGATATAAAAAGCCACTCCTGAAATATAAATGTGTTTGTATATATGCCTATGTATATTTCAGCACACTATAGGTCCCTTAGGTTTATTTACTCTGCTATATGGAGTTTAAATTCTCTACTTTTCTCTCTAAGGAATTATTGTTGACTCTCTTAATCCAGAAATCATTGTGCCAGGTCAAGATTAGACCACATTGTAATACTCTGTTCAGGTGTATTTATCACTAAAATGAATCGAACAAATCAGAGAGGCTGGGTACCTTGGATGAAGGTAGTGAGTTGTCTTTAGAAACAGGAAGTCGTGTTTGAAATCTGTCTCAGAAAAATACTGTCTGGAGGGGTTAGTTACTTAATTCTCAGTACTCTTTAGGCAACTCTATGTCTGTTAATAGCAGAGAAGATAAAGACCTTTATTTCTAATTATTATTACTACTATTATTCTTCCCAAGAATCTCTCTGCACCAATAAAGTGACAACTGCAATCTCTATCCCTACCCCTAAGAGGTAGTATAGTAGACACAGGTATAACAGAAACAATTAAAGCCTGAGTTCAAATCCATTTTCTGACATATAATGAGTGTATGGTCCTTGCAAATCAAACCTTTGTCCCTAGCGAACTCTGTAGCAATATATTTGATAGCTCAATAGCTGAATTGCTAGTTTCTTCACCAGGATTTTCCTACATCAATGAAATCACAAGATCAGATGAAAATAATAATATTATTGTTAAAAAGCTATGCTTTGTAAATCTATCCTATTATAGATAAAAATAGAATATTATAGGTAGCAACAAATGAGAATTAGTTCAAAATTATATTCATCACTGTATCACCATGCATTTAAAGTACAGGAGAATATTCGTTTCCAGATTTATTTACAGTTTTGTGTTTTTTTTTTCTGACAATCTTTAGCAAAAGGCTCAGAAAAAAAAAGTTCAAAAAGGATATTGCTGAACCTCCCAAGTCACGAGAGAGCTATCCAGAATTTGAGACTATGGATTTTTCCAAAAGCATTCCTGCCAAGGATAGCAAATGTTTAATAGGGTGGGGTGGAGAGATGTTAAGGGTAGGGGTTTCGATCCCACCCCAGTTAATAAAAGCTCTGAATTCCTAGACAGCTGGATTGAATTTATCAATCAAAGGGGGAAAAGTAGGTGCAAATAAGTGCTTAATCAATTTAGGAGGAATGATTTACTTTTATCATTAGATCGAAGCAGATGACACCACATAGAAAATATTTGTGATTGGTTGAATAATAGCTCACATTTATATAGCTCTTTAAGGCTTTCCAGAGCATTTTACAAACATCTCATTTGATCCTCATTGCAACCCTAGGAGGTAGATGGTGCTTTTATCTTTATTTTACAGATGAGGAGACAAAGGGAGACAGGTTCCTAGTGGACCTTACCCAAGATCACACAGCTAGTAAGATTAGATTTAAATTCAAACTTTCCTGATTCCAGATCTAGTCCTATATCCACTGCTTCTCCTAAGGGCCCAAAGAGAATGAATTGAAAATGATGGGCATATATACTCTATGTGGCTATTTTAAAAGCAAGACAATTTAGATGATTAAAGTCCGGCATTAAGGCTCCAAGTTTGGGGAGCTTCCAAGATTCAGGATTTTTAAGGCACTGAAGCAGCCAAAGGAGGCAGGCCATTGAGCCTCTACCATAGGACAACAGAGAGAGGAGGGAAGTGAACCCAGAAAGAGTATTATACTCCACTTTTCTCTCCATCCCTTCCGTTGGCCATCAGAGACTAGAACAGTAGGAGACAATGCATCAAACCAAGAAATGAGAGAAGCACATAGGATAAATAACTTCAGGGTTCTACAGAGGCATCAACCCCCAGAGCCCAGTGGAAATCTCTATCAAAGAGAATTTTAAGAGAATTCTAGAAAGGAGCAAAGGATTTCTAACAATTAGGGGGCTGTGCTAGTCCTTTTCCACTCATATATATCTATCTTCCAAGTGTACCTTCCCACTATTGGACTTAAAGTTTGAGCTCAACATTCCCATGAACTTGTGGGTACTTGTGAGAAAATGTGCCCTAAACTTTGGGGGAGGAAAGGATGATTTTTGTACCAATTATTCTCACTATTCCATATTAGTAAGTCACCTTTCTAAAAAGTAAGTTAAGTCTGCCTGGATGAAGACTGATCATCAGTGAAGGAACTTGTGGGCAACAGAACTAGAAAAATCCAGCCATTTAGGGCTAACTCTAGAACTTGGAAAGATGGAATAGTTTAACTTCTCTCTAGGTACCCAGCCTAACAGTGCTATTGGGAATTGAGGAAGTGAGCCTCTAAGGTTGCTATGGTTAGAAATCCCATTCCAGTCTTGTTTTATATTACTCCTTAACAGAATCTCTTCATTCTAAGCAAGTAAGTCTGCTTCCTTGGTCTTCTTCAAAAATTAGTTCAGATCCCATCTTCTACAAGACATCTTTTCAGATTCCCCTCTCATTTCTTTCTGAGATTATGCTCCATTTACATTTTTATTTATTATAAATACATAGTTACTGATGTGTTGTCTCCCCCATAAAAATATAAATTCTGTGAGGATGGAGATCATGTTTTTGCCTTTTCTTGTATCCTCAGTATAATATTTATAACATAACAAATATATATTTTTAAAACTCTTGTTGACTGGCTGACTGACTGACTACTTGATATCTCCCATGCATTTCCTATGACCTTACTCAGATAGTCTCAGAATACTAAACTATATTTTCTCCTCACCTCAAATTCCTAGAATCCTTAACTTAACTTAAGATATAACTCAGGTGCCACTTCATATGAAAATTTTTCTGACTGCCTCCTCCTTTACATTAATGCCACTTCCTTTGTGTATTTTTTAATTTTGTGCATATTTTCATTTATGTATCTATGTTCCTGTTGTTTATCTCCTGTAAAATGTAGATTTCTCTAGGGCAGAGACCACTTTATTTCTGCCTTTATATGACCTGCTCCTAGACATTTAACAAATGGCCATTGAAACTGAACTAAATTGTATGTGTGTGTGTGTGTGTGTGTGTGTGTGTGTGTGTGTGTGTGTAGAGAGACACATGAATATGTAGGCACATGCACAATAAACACAAACACATATAAATGTTATTAATTATTTGTTGATATTTTAAAAATTAACTTGTTTCTAAAATTAATTAATTTGTCAATTGTCTAATGTTTTATTAATTAATGAATGAAAATATTTATGAAGTACTTATTCTGTGACAGCCTCTATGTGAAATATTGGGTATACAAGCATTTTTTCAGGGGAAAGTCTCTTCCCTCAAAGAACACCCATTTTATGGAGGAAGACAACACAAACACAAGAGTGATTACCCCATTCTGGGAGTGTAGAAAGCAGAAGAATAAGTGCAGTGGCAAACTGATAATAATGGCCTGGGTAGATGACTATATGTAATATAGGCCTGAAGCATAGTCATGTTTTTAGGGTTATACAGCAAATGTGGTGGGCAAAATGAACTAGTTAACATAATCTAGTCACCAATTAATGTTTTAGTCCTTAGGGTAGAAATATGGAAGACAAGTGAATTAAGATTCCCCCAAGAACTAAATCCTAAATTCTTCCAGGGTTGGGATAACAATTCATTTCTTCTGACTCCTGATCTGGGGACTGTCTCACATACTTGGCTTACTTTCTTTACTAGGAGGAAAAATATTATTGAATATACTCCCTACTATATACCCCTGTAATCTAGTATATTTACTCAGTAAGTCAGTCAATAAAAAAATTTTAAATACTTATCTGCCAAATAGTGTGCTAAGAGCTGGGGATACAAAGAAGGTTAATAATGTCTGCTTTCAATGATCCAAAATATTGATCAATTATTTAGAAGCCAATATAGAAAGACTTAACTTCGTTAGAAATTAATTTTATTAACAATGAAAGGAAAATAATACCATTGATTTGAATACAGGTCATTCCTAGAACCCTAAATCTACCTTGTATAAAACTCTAGGTCTGCCTGTTGTTATTGTTATTTTCAGGATATAGTTATATTTTAAATACCCACAGATACACATGTAGATATCATTCATTTCCTTTTCAAAGAAATTTCATTTCAGAGGTATGGACAATATTTAATACAGTATGGACATTTTTCTTTTAGAGTGGAAATGAGTCAGATGTTAGGTTCTAAATACTATGACTGTTTAGGCAAAAGGATATTGCACTAAAACAATTCTTGTAATTCCTATTCAATAAGAAAGATAAATCTCAAGCTGGACAAATCCTGAACAAAGAAAAATGAATTATATCATTGAACAAATATGTTTATTTTATTATTTTTTAAGAACTTTTACCTTCTGTCTTAGAATCAACACTAAATATTGGTTCCAAAGCACAAGAACATTAAAGGCTAGGTAATTGGGGTTAAGTGCCTTGCTCAGGGTCTCACACACTTAGGAAGTGCTTGAAGTCAAACTTGAACCCAGCACCTCTTGTCTCAAAGCCTGGCTTTATATCTACTGAGCAACCTACCTGCGCTTGATCATAAATTTTTTGACACAGAGTATTGTGATAATTAGATCAAATCTACACTGGCCATCCTTAGATTTAATCACCAAAGGTAAAAATATCTCCATTTTTGGGTAGTCTGTAACCCACATGTGCTAGACTAACAAATCGGAATTTACTGACTGCTTTGTGGGCAATCCTAAGAAAAGCATCTGTTGTGATTAGACACATAAACTAAGAGGAGGCCACAGGAAATGATGCAAAAGAGCCCCCTTTAAAAAGAAGCCTCAGCCAGCTGGGCTCAGTCTTCTGGTTTGTGAACAGGACCTGAAGGAGCTCTGCTGGTTCATGACTGGGGCATTCCTTGTGGTGACTGAATCTTCCTGAACTTTTCTTAAGGAACTTTCCTTTTAATAGAGACTTTGTGACTGAAGCTTTTGCTTCATTCATCCTCTGGGGCCCTCTGGCCCTCTGAGTCTCTGGCTTTGGGGTCAAGGACCCATTTCCCTCGGCTGAGGGTTAATTAGATTTACCTGGATTAACTAGGGGATCTGAACAAATTACCTACTGTGTTGGATTTTTATTTCCTTATTTCTTCTTCCACTTCTCATTTGTAAATAATTTTCCATAAAAGTCATTTTAACATGAGGTTACTCTTTATTTGGGGATTGATAATTGTTCAATCTCTTGGCAACCTAACCTTTTAATATATTTACCAAATAAAATGCCCTTTCCCCTCTCCCCCATTACAGTATTTTGAGGGGATCCTTCTATTTGGAAGTGTACATATAGAAAGGGAAAAGGAATGTAAAGAGGAAAGACAAGAAAACTCAAAATAAATTTAAGAATTAGTGATTATATCAATATCATTGGAAAAGAATATTTGTTTAGAGGTAGTTAGGGAAAAACAAGAAAAGAGAAGATGTGAGCAAAAATGGAAAGTCTTTAATAGAAAAGTAGGAAATTTTGACTTCATTTCTATAAACAATGAGAAACCACAGAAGCTTTTTGAACAGGGGAGTAATGTGCTATAAATTTGTTATGAAAATGGATCTGGCAATGATGGGCTAAATAGAATGGAAGTGAGAGAGACTGGGGACAAGAACACAAGTAGGAAATCATTAGAGCTCCCAGGATCAAATTGAAAAACACCTGATCAAAAGTGTAAATGAGAAGTGAAAGCTAGGGACATTACAAAGGATATATAACCCGAATCTGGTGATATATTATAGATTGAAAGTTAGAAGGAGGGAAATCTCAAAAATTACCACAAGCTTGTGAACATTGATAATTAGAAGGAAAATAGTATATTAATTAAATAGAAAAATTATGATGTAAAGTAAAATTTGGGCAGAAGTCAAATTTGGTTTTAGATGTATTGAGTTTGAGATGATGTCATGACATCTAAATGGAAATCCTGATGGGAAGCTGAGGATTCAGAATTAGAACTTGGAAGAGACATAAGAATTATAGTTAAAAATGTAATAATCATTTATGTAGTAGTAATCATAGCCAGCAAATTGGATTAGATATCAGAAGAAGAAAGTATACACAAATGAGAAAAAATAGCAAAGGAATTTTGGGCAATGTTCAGCTTTTAAATGCAAGAAAAGAAGGTCAAAGGCAGAAACAGAAAGAATGGTTTGAAAGATAGGATAACTAGAATAGTGTTGTCACAAAAATCAAAGGAGGTGAGAACAGGTTTTTGCGTGTCTGTGTACACATGTGCAAAAGGAGGGTAGTAAACTGAATTGAAAGGAGTAAGGAGTAAGCAGTATTAAATGTAATGGAAAAATCATGTAGAAGAGGATTCAGTATTTTAATATGGAAACTACAAGATAAATGGGGAGATTGTTTGATGAAGCTATAGAGAGAGAAGCTGGAGATTTACATCTGAAGAGACTTAAATCTGAAGTGTTTGGTATTGAAAAACACAGGAAAATTTAAGAAAGTTTCTAAAGGTCATCACTTAGGGCCAAATGAAAGATTATTCAAGTAGGAAAGATATGGATTCCTTCCAAGATAGAATGGAAATAACTACTGATGAGATGGTCAATCAATTAACAAACATTTATTAAGTACTATGCTAAGCACTGAACATCTAGAGAAAATGGAAATTAATGAAAAGGGGTCCTAAGATAGGATCAGGGTAACAAATTCAGGGTAGGAAGAACACCTCTTCCTCCAAGACCAGAAGATAAGAAAGGATATATACATTTGAATGGGGAAAGATAATGTCTGAGAATTAGAGGTAAAATATATGAAGGAAATACATGAACTAAAACAAGAAAATAAAGTCTTAAAAGCTAAAATTGACCTGCTCGAAAATGAAGCAAAGAAGGCAAAAGATTATCTGAGAAGAAAATCAGACCAGAAGGAGGATGACCAAAAAGCCAGGGATGAAATTCAGTCTTTAAAAAATAGAACTCAACAACTAGAAGCAAATGATTTCACAAGGCAGGAAGAATATATAAAACAAAATTAAAATGAAAAATTTGTGAAGAATATGAAGCATCTCATTGATACAAACAAAAATCTGGAGAACAGATCTTGAAGATACATTTTAAGAATTATTGGTCTACCAGAACATCATGATAAAAGTAAAAGTCTAGACATCATCCTTCAGGAAATTATCCAAGAAAATGACCCTGACATTCTCGAACAAGAGGGAAATGTGGTAATTGAAAGAATCCACAGATCACCACCTACATTTAATCCACAACTGACAACTTTCAGGAATATTATAGCCAATTCAAAAACTACCAGGCCAAAGAAAAAATATTACAAGTGGCTAAGAAGAAGTCATTCAGATACCAGGGAACCACAGTTAGGATAACACAGGATCTGGCTGCATCTACATTGAAGGACCAGAAGTAATGGGATGTGATATTCCAGAAAGCAAGAGAACTGAGTCTAAAACCAAGAATCAACTATCCAGCAAAAATGACTATATTTTTGCAGAGGAAAGTATGATCATTCAATAAAATTGAAGACTTCCAAGCATTCAGAAAGAAAAAAAAACAAGTTAAACAGAGAGTTTGCTGCCCAAACACAGAACTCAAGTGAATCACCATAAGGTAATTAAAAGATCAGAGGGGAAAAAAATCTGTTCTTTCAGGGGAACCCAATAAGTTCAATCGATTTGTATACCTAGAATAAAAGAAGATATTGGTAAATATTAAAAATTGTTATTATCAACAGGGTAGCTAGAAGAAGTTTACTTAAGGGAACAGTGACAAACTGTATAGGATGAAATGTCAAGATATATATAAATGTATATATATATATGTATAAGTATAAAAATATATAAAAAAAGAGCGGGAAAAAGAGATAATATTAAGAAAAATGGGAAAACAGACAAAATAAAGTAAATTTATATTCCATAAAGAAGCACATAGGGTGCACAGGGGAGAAGATCAATACACTAGAAGGGTAAAGAGGTTGAAGAAAGGAAATACTTAATACTTAAGTGTATTGAAATTAACTTAAAGAGGGAAGAAAAATCATATCCATCTGGGCAGAGAATTGATTCTCGCCCTGTAGAGGATAACAAAAGGACTGGTGGGGAGGGAAGCAACACTAGGGAAGGAGAGGGCGGTGTGTTGCTAGGGTAGTTTAAAAAGACCCTAAAGAAGAATAAGAGGGGAATAAGAATAGAGGGGGGAGAATGGGAAGTACAATAAGAGAGGGGATTAGGGAAACTGATTAAAAACAAAACACTGGTATAGAAGGAAATAGTGAAAGAAGAAAGGGCAGGACAAGGAAAGAGAATCAAAATGTCTGAGAATACATAATTGATTATTATAACTCTGAATGTGAATGGGATGAACTCACCCACAAAATGGAAACAAATAGCCGAGTGGATGAGAAAACAAAATCCTACCATATGTTGTCTAAAAGAAACACACAGGAGACAGGCAGACATACATAGAGTAAAAATAAATGGCTGGAGCAAAATCTATTGGGCTTCATCTGAGAAAAAGAAGGCAGGAGTTACAATCATGATTTCTGACAAAGCCAAAGTAAAAATAGATCTGGTTAAAAGAGATAGGAAAGGTAATTACATCCTGATAAAAGGCAGTATAAACAATGAAGAAATATCAGTATTCAACATGTATGCACCAAATAGCATAGCATCCAAATTTCTAAAGGAGAAGCTAGTGGAGCTCAAGGATGAACTAAATAGTGAAACTATACTAGTGGGTGACCTCAACCTTCCCTTATCAGATCTAGATAAATCAAACCAAAAAATAAATAAGAAAGAGATAAGAGAGGTGAATGAAATCCTAGAAAAATTAGAGTTAATAGACATATGGAGAAAAATAAATAGGGACAAAAAGAGAATACACCTTCTTTTCAGCAGCACAGGGAACATTCACAAAGACTGACCAAGCACTAGGGCATAAAAACACGGCAAACAAATGCAAAAAATCAGAAATAATAAATGCAACCTTATCAGATAATAATGCAATAAAAATAGTTATTAGCAAGTGTACATGGAGATGCAAGCCAAAAACTAATTGAAAATTAAATAATATGATTCTCCAATATAAGTTAATGAAAGAAAAAACTATAGAAACAACTAATAATTTTATTGAAGACAATGACAATGATGAGACTTATTACCAAAACCTTTGGAATGCAGCCAAAGCAGTTCTAAGGGGAAAATTTATATCCTTGAGAGCATTGATTAACAAACTAGGGAGGGCAGAGGATAATGAATTGAGCATACAACTTAAAAAACTAGAGAGCAAACAAATTAAAAATCTCCAGATGAAAACTAAAATAGAAATACTAAAAATCAAAGGAGAAATTAATAAAATTGAACATAAAAGAACTATTGAATTAATAAATGAGACTAGAAGCTGGTATTTTGAAAAAAAATATAAAATAGACAAAGTGCTAGTAAATCTAATTAAAAAAAGAAAGAAGAAAACCAAATTAACAACATCAAAGATGAAAAGGGAGATCTCACCTCTAATAAAGAGGAAATTAAGGAAATCATTAAAAACTATTTTGCCCAATTGTATGGCAATAAATATAGCAATCTAGGTGATATGGATGAATATTTACAAAAATATAAATTGCCTAGATTAACAGCAGAAGAAATAGATTACTTAAATAATCCTATATCAGAAAAAGAAATTAAATAAGCCATCAAAGAACTCCCTAAGAAAAATTTCCAGGGCCTGATGGATTCACAAGAGAATTCTATCAAACATTCAAAGAACAAGTAATTCTAATACTATACAAATTATTTGACATAAATTCCTTTTATGACACTAATATGGTACTGATTTCAAAGCCAGGCAGGCCAAAAACAGAGAAAGAAAACTATAGACGAATCTCCCTAATGAACATAGATGCAAAAATCTTAAATAGAATACTAGCATGATGGGTTATCCACCATGATCAGGTGGTATTTATACCAAGAATGCAAGGATGGTTCAACATTAGAAAAACCATCCACATTATTGATCATATCAACAAGCAAACAAACAAAAATCACATGATTATCTTAAAAGATGCTGAAAAAGCCTGTGACAAAATACACCACCAATTCCTGTTGAAAACACTAGAAAGTATAGGAATAGAAGGACCTTTCCTAAAAATAATAAACAGTATATGTCTAAAACCAGCAACAAGCATCATATGAAATGGGGATAAGTTAGAAGCCTTCCCAATAAGATGAGGCATGAAATAAGTATGCCCATTATCACCTCTATTATTTAACATTGTACTAGAAACACTAGGAGTAGCAATTAGAGAAGAAAAAGAAATTGAAGGTATTAAAATAGGCAATGAGGAGACTAAGCTATCACTCTTTGCAGATGATTTGATGGTCTACTTAAAAAATCCTAGAGAATCAACCACAAAATTAGTAGAAATAATCAACAACTTTAGCAAAGTTGCAGGATACAAAATAAATACACATAAATCAGTAGCATTTCTATATTTTCCGACACATCACAGCAGCAAAAGTTAGAAAGAGAGACATCATTTAAAATCACCCTAGACAATATAAAATACTTAGGAATCTATCTACCAAAACAAACACAGGAATTATATGGATACAACTACAAAACACTTTCCAAACAATTAAAACTAGATCTAAACAATTGGAAAAACATTGACTGCTCATGGGTAAGATGAGCTAACATAATAAAAATGACCATCCTACCCAAATTAATTTACTTATTTAGTGCCATATCTATCAAACTACCAAGAAACTTTTTTACTGAATTAGAAAAAAACTATAACAAAGTTCATTTGGAAGAACAAAAATCAAGAATATTAAGAGAAATAATGAAAAAAAAACATGAAGGAAGGTGGCCTAGAAGTACCAGATATTTAACTATACTATAAAGCAGTGGTCATCAAAACAATATGGTACTGACTAAGAGACTGAAGGGAGGATCAGTGGAATAGACTTGGGGTAAGTGATGTCAGCAAGACAGTGTATGATAAAACCAAAGAGCCCAACTTTTGAGACAAAATTCCACTATTTGACAAAAACTGCTGGGAAAATTGAAAAACAACATAGGAGAGATTAGGTTTAGATTAATATTTCACACCCTGCACCAAGATAAATTCAGAATGGGTGAATGACTTGAACATAAAGAAGGAAATTGTAAGTAAATTAAGTGAACACAGAATAGTTTACTTGTCAGATGTTTGTGAAAGGAAAGATTTTAAAACTAAGCAAGAGTTAGAAAAAATTACAAAATGTAAAATAAATAATTTCAATTGGATTAAATTAAAAAGTTTTTATATAAACAAGAACAATGCAACCAAAACCAGAAGAGAAACAAAAAACTGGAAAAAAAGCTTTATAACAAAAAAAACTCTGACAAAGGTATAAATACTCAAATATACAAAGAGCTATCAATTGTATAAAAAAATCAAGCCATTCCCCAATGGATAAATGGGGAAGGGACATGAATAGGCAATTTTCAGATAAAGAAATCAAAACTATAAATGAGTACATGAGAAAGTAGTATTCTAAATCTCTAATAATTAGAAAAATGCAAATCAAAACAACTCTGAGGTACCACCTCACACCTAGCATATTGGCTAAGATGATAGCAGGGGAGGGTAATGAATATTGGAGAGGATGTGGCAAAAAAAAGACATCATAGGGAAAAATACATGTACAAAAATATTTATAGCTACACTCTTTGTGGTGGGAAAAAAAAGGAAAATGAGGTTATGCTAGTCAATTGGAGAATGGATGAACAAATTGTGGTATTTGAAGGTGATGGAGTACTATTTTGCTCAAAGGAATAATGACCTGGAGGGATTCCATGTGAACTGGAATGACCCCCAGGAATGGATGCAGAGTGAAAGGAGCAGAACCAGGAGAACATTGTACAGAGAGGCTGATACACTGTGGAAAAATAGAATGTAATGTACTTCTGTACTAGCAGCAATGCAATGACCCAGGACAATTCCGAGGGACTTATGGAAAAGAATGCTACCCACATTCAGAGGACATACTACAGGAGTGGAAACACAGCAGAAAAACAACTGCTTGTACACATGGGTACGCAGACATGATTTGGGAAATAAACTATAAACGACTACCCTAGTACAACTATCAATAGTTTGGAAATAGGTCTTGATCGATGACACATGAAGAAACCAGTGGAAATGCACGTCTGTTAAGGGGGTTGGGGGTAGAGAGTAAGAACATGAATCATGTAACCATGGAAAATTTTTTCTAAAAAAAAATAATATAAAAATAATGAAGGGTTTCAAATACTAAAAAAAAGACAAAAGAAATGAGGGGGTAGCTAGTAGATAGAGAGCCAGGCCTAGAGACAGAAGGTCCTGGCTTTAAATCTTACCCCAGACACTTCCTAACTATGTGACCCTTGGCAAGTCACAAATCCCATTGCCTAGTCCTTAGTGCTCTTCTACCTTGGAACCAATGCATAAGATTGATTCTAAAACAGCAAGTAAGATGGTTTTGTTTGTTTCTTTTAAGTGTAGGAGTTTGCAAGAGTTGTAGCAGAAGAAAATCAAAAGGGAAGAATAGGAAATCTAAGCAACAGCAGCAAAGACCAAAGAGAAGTCAAATGATACATTTGAGTGAGCCAAGTTAGAATAATACAATAACTTTCTCAAGTGTCCTAGGATAAGGAATGGGAAAAATTTGGCCATGTTTTCTGTTTCTTACATCACCATGATATCCAACCTATCTCTTCCCTTTCTCCTTCTGGAGAGGCATCTCAGCATGTACACCAATGTGTGTAATGTGCTTTAAGGTTTGCAAAGCATTTTACAAACAGTACCATATTTTATCCCAACAATACTGGGAGGTAGATGCTGTTATCATTTCCATTTTACAGTTAAGGAAACTGAGACAGACAGAGGATAAGTGACTTGCCAAGTGTTACATAGCTACTAAGCCTCTGAGGTAGGATTTGAACTCAGATCTTCCTAATTCCAGGTTGAGTGCTATCTATGCACTGTTGTTATATGTAAGAAACAGCAAAAAAGTGAGTCTAGCTCTTCATGTTTATCATAATTATTCACAAAAGAAGCCACAGAAGCCTATGATAGTTCAGGCAATTAATAAAAGGTACTTAACATAGCCTGTGGTGCTGCCAAAACTTTATAGATATTTAGCAATCTTAGCTTAGATTTAGAATATTCTAAATAATTTTTAGAATTTTTTTAGAATTTATTCTAAAATTAGAATGTTCTTAATAATTATTTAGAGCATTCTTCAAAATATTCTCTGAATGTGATGGGGCAGTGTTGGCAAAGGTTTTAAAGTTCACATGCCCAAACTGCAACTTTAAGCTGTCTGTGAGCCCCTCTCAATTACCCAGGGAGTGGAGAGAGGAAGTGCTCTCTTTGGGTGGCTGGACAGTGGGGTGGGGCATGCAAAAAATGTCCTCAGCTGCTTGGAAGAGGGGAAACAGAGCAACTCCATCACCCTCCTAACCCCCCTCATTGGCTGGGCATGACTGCCCGTACTTCGCCAACACTGTGATAGGGTTTAATTGTTTTATTACTGTGGAAAAACTTCATGTGTAAGTGGTACTCTTAAAATCAGTAATATGACCATGCTGATTTTTGTGTTTCTGCACAAATTAATAATTAAGTTTTGCTTTTTAGTAAAAGCTGACATGTTCCTGAGATGACATTCATTAAAAATATATGCATATCTTATTTTTTCCAGATATAGTTTTTTTCCAATTTATTGTCATTCAGTGGCAAATCCTTTTCATAGGTTGAATCCATATCAAGGTGAAAAATACTAGCCTAATCCTCCAGAGAAAGACAAAGTAGATGAAAAGTACACATATTGCCTATAGTCTGGTGGCTTGTTAGCATTTTTAAGGAGTATGATAGATAGAAAATGAATTAGGAGGATTGAGGTCTTCTTTAGTGGAAAAAGCACTGGAACTTAGGAAATCACTTTCCATCAAAGCATCTTATTTGCAATCAACTGATTAATCAACAAATAAAAAAACCTACTATGTTCAACGCATTATGTTTGGTGCTAAGGAAAGAAAGATGAATTGAAACAGTCTTTTCCTCCAGAACCTTCCATTCTTTAGGGGGAGACAACATGTGCAATATGAATATGTACAAAACATATCCAAACTTTTTGAATGCTCTAGAAGTTAGGAAGGGGAAAGGAATCAGGAATAGCCTTAAACAAGAGGTTCCATTTGAACTAAATTGAGGGAAAGTAGGGATTCAAAGAATCATAATTGAGAAGGAAGTACTCTCCAGGCTCAAGGGATTGGCAAAAGCACAGAAATGGAAGATAGTGTGTTGTAAGAAACATTAAGAAAGTGATTTGGCTAATCTGAAGACTTATAAAGTGGAGCAAGGTTGTGAAGGTTTTTTTTTTTTTTTTTTTTTTTTTTTTTTAAACCCTTACCTTCCATCTTGGAGTCAATACTGTGTATTGGCTCCAAGGCAGAAGAGTGGTAAGGGCTAGGCAATGGGGAGTCAAGTGACTTGCCCAGGGTCACAGAGCTGGGAAGTGTCTGAGATCAGATTTGAACCTAGGACCTCCCATCTCTAGGCCTGGCTCTCAATCCACTGAGCTACCCAGGTGCCCCCCGAAAGGTTTTTTTTTACTGCTAAATAGAAGAGAAGGGAACATGACTGGTTTAAATGCTACCAAACAAAATTCCTTCCTTCCTTCCTTCCTTCCTTCCTTCCTTCCTTCCTTCCTTCCTTCCTTCCTTCCTTCCTTTCTTTCTTTCTTTCTTTCTTTCTTTCTTTCTTTCTTTCTTTCTTTCTTTCAGAGATGATTGACCATTTCCAGGGCTCAATGTTTCTAGTCTTGAGAGGAAGGGACAAAACAGGGAGAAGTGGGATAATTTTGAATGTTTATCAGGGTGGCATAGCAAAGCACATTTATTGCTGCCAACCCAACACTTTGATTTCCATCTAACTTTGCCATTCAATGTGAGCCATTTTGATACCTACTTTCCTCAGACTTGTACCAGGGTGCTTGACTGGCACTTCTTGTTCAGTCTCTTCAGGTTGAGTCCTGAGTCCTCATGACTAAAAGGTGAAAGACTATACTTCTGCAAAGCTATAATTTAGGAAAACTTCTTGCTGAGTATCAAGAAGTTCTGTTCCTCTCAATGCACTTAAGAACATATTCCTTTCAAAACTACAAACCAAAAATAGAAACCAGCCAGACCTTGCAACTGGGTTAATAGAAGCACTCATGTAGTAGCTTCTTTTACTCTGGAAAAGAATTAATCAGAATGCTCTTAAATTTGTGGCTGCTGGACACAGGTTTGTTTGTTTTAATTTTTTTAAACCCTAATATCTTTTATATATATCCTTCTACATTAATTTTATTTATTACAGGACTAGGCAATGGGGGTTAAGTGACTTGCCCAGGGTCACACAGCTAGGATGTGTCTGAGGCCAGATTTGAACCTAGGACCTCCTGTCTCTAGGTCTGGCTCTCAATCTACTGAGCCATTCAGCTGCCCCCAGGGTTGTTTGTTTTTTAATAGCAATTAGGAACAAAATGGGCAGTTTGTACACTTCTCTTGGAGGAGTGAGATTAAAAATAAATTTCTAATTGGATCATGAGTGATGAAAATTGTGAAGAACTGTTATGACTGTCTTGGAAAATGGTATAAATCAAAGCATTCAAACATTTCTTTTCTTTTAGCTGCTGACCAGTGGTGGATCACCATCTTTAGGCTGTGCAAGAAGAAGCAAGGGTTCTTAAACTTTTTGTATCATGAGCCCCTTTGGCAGTCTGATTAAGTTTATGGATATTTTCTCCTAATAGTATTTTTAAATGCATAAAATAAAATACATTGGGATAACAAAGGAAACCAATTATATTTACTTAAAAACCTTTACCTTTTGACTTAGAATAAATACTATATATTGGTTCTAAAGCAGAAAAGCAGTAAGAGGATTAAATGACTTGCTCCAGGTCACACAGCTAGGAAATGTCTGAGGCCTGATTTGAACCTAGCACTTCCCTCCTGTCTCTAGGCCTGGTGGTTCACAATCCCCTGAACCACCAAGCTGACACCCTGTTTTTTGTTTTCACCAAAAATAAAACTTTATTTTCAACAAATACTATATGAATCATTCCCCCAGCTAGTAAAATCTAGATCCCAAGAGAGGCAAAAGAATTTCAAAGTCTGAATAACAGATCTCCCAACTCTCATTCACCCGCCAATTTGAAACTAATTAATTACACTTAAATGCAATTAACTAAATATGTGAAAAAGTTCACAATCTCCAAGTTAAGAACTCTCTAGTCTACACACAGCCAAATAAGCCCCCAAATTTGCATTAGTGGGTCGATTCACATTATATGAAATTGGAAGTCATTTTGTCACTAAGGATCTGACTCTCAAGGACCACTGGATGTAAAGCCAAGAAGGAGACTTGAATATGAATCCATTCTATCTTACTTCCCATCTCTGTGACTTTTATCAAGGTTCATCACTTTTCTGGGTTTCAGTTTCCTTGTATTTAAATAAGGAGGTTCAACTAGATGATGTGAAAGGGCCCTTTCAAGCTCCAGTGTTCTGACAGTAGCATCTTCATCTACAATGGAGCAACTAAGCAAAATCAAAATGATTCTGCATGAAAAGATAAGCCACCATCAAAGCATTAGGCTCTGGGGGATAGCAACCCCAGCCTGAGCTTAGACACTCATTATTAAGATTATTTCCAATAATGCATTGCTTCTGGGGACAATAATTACTTTGTAAAGACTCCCCCCCCCCCATCATGAGCTAATACAGCTTTAAAAAATGAAGTCTTTCAAAATCCCAGCCCAGAGCTCATAAAAATTAATGCACATTAATAGTACAAGTTTAGTTATTTCAGTTTAAGCCAAAATTTCTTGCAAAATGTCTTATCCAGAAAGTCCTTGACTGACAGCGAACTCTCATAAAACAGAATGTTTTATGCAAGTGTTATGAAAGACACACACAGCACTTTAAGTATTGGGCTTAGTAGAGGACCAGTCAAAAATGTCAGTATCGATGAGGCAAAACCACATTACACTGTAAACAGACTCAGCACACACAATGGGGTCAGCCAATCAGAGCAGGGAATGAAGCAGTATTTCCTGCACAAGACCCAACAAGCCTCAGAGAGAGTTGTTCCAGTCCAGGTGAGGTGGTGGTGCTGGTGATTATGGGCTCAACTCTCAGGTACTTGAGATGCCTGATGCAGATAAGGGTTGGGAAAGTTGTCTAGAGCCCTTTTGTAGGATGGGGGAAGTGACAAGATCAGCATTAGGCAAGTTGTCCCCTTCCAAAATTGAATGAGCAGATGTGTTCCTTGTGAGGGAATGTCCCAAGTCCTATGGATGTGCTATAAAAACTGTGTTGTGACTGGGACTCAGAATGCACCGAGTGGACGAGGGCTCCCAGGTGGTGTGTGTGTGTGTGTGTGTGTGTGTGTGTGTGTGTGTGTGTGTGTGTGTGTGTGTGTGCGCGCGCGCGCGTGCCACACTCTTGTCTACACTCTCTTTTCCCTGGGTAGATAGATAATCCCTAGCTGTGGTCCCCTACCTTTTTCTATCACTGGGAACAACACCATCATGGAAGGGGCTACAGGGTCAGGAGTTGATGACAGGTTTCCATGATTTCTTCATCTTCCCTTGGGGTTACCTTTACATTTCTGGTAAAACCAGCCCCTGTCACTGAACCCTGAGCAAGTTAAAAAAAAAAAATGAAGGAGGATATAGCAAAAGCCAGGGTTTAAAATGTGAATGGGAGGTGTAAACATTTTAGTGGCTAGCTACTTAACTAAAGCCTGAAGGCAGCCAACTTGGAAAGTAAATTTAACAGAATAATCCTCCAACTTGACAGCATATCAAAGAACTCCATAAATCACGCAAAGCAACATTTGCATACAGAGGACATTTGTATTTTGTGCTTCCTTTCCTGAATTCTTCAAAGCAGAGAAACAAGCTCTTTGCTGCCAGCTCTTTATTGGTCTCCCTTCCCAGGCCTTCCCTGAGTCATGCTTTGGGAACGATAATGATGATTTTTTTTTCACTTTTATGGAACCTTTCATCTGAGGCTCTGAAAGCCCATTATAGCCCTAATTAATTCTCCCAGAACACCTGTGGGGTGCCCCAGTGGTGCTCTTCCAAATCTGCTTCTGAAGAAATCAACTCACAGTGAGGTTAAAGGACGGATTAAGGCCACATGTGAAAGCCAACTGCAAGAGATACAGCTAGATTCCCCCAAAGTTCAGTTGCAAAGACGCTACTGTTTCAGACTCCTCAGTCTCCTTGATCTTCATCCCTGTCCAATCCATCCTACAGTAGACTCTCAGCTCAATCCTGCACTAATTCTCCCCCCAAAACACTCAATGGGTCAATCTTCAAACTTTAGCAGCAACTCGGGATATCTAAAATCAAATCCAAATTCTTTATTCTGGCATTTAAAATTCGTAATTAATTTCCTTCAGTCTTCTTTTCTACTCTTTTCTCTGTTTCAAAGTCTAGAGTATTTATCTCCTAAGATCACCAGGCTCAGCCCCTTGGCTCAACTTTGTTCTCTCTCCCTAGAATATTCTTCTGTATCCTTTTATTTATCTCTACCTTCCTTCAATATCTAAGTCAAATCTCTAGCCTCCTTGAAGCCTTCCCCAGCCACAAAAATCATGGTCCCTTCCTGACTGCCCAGAACTCTCACTGTCTGGACTACATCCACTGACATGATTATATTTAATAGATCAATATTTTAAAGATCTGCGATACTAGTGGAAGATTGTTATTGTTCATCCTTCATTTTTTTAATCCTTACCTTCCATCTTAGAATCAATACTGTGTATTGGTTCCAAGGCAGAAGAGTAGTAAGGGCTAGACAATAGGGGTTAAAGTGACTTATCCAATATTAATAATATGGAAATCGATCTTGATCAATGACATATGTAAAACCCAGTGGAATTAATCGTTGGCTACTAGAGAGGGTGGTTGGGGGTGGGGAGAAGAGAAAGGAAAGAACAAGAATCATGTAACCATGGAAAAATATTCTAAATCAATTAATTAAATAAATTTAAAAAAATAAAGTGACCCAACCAGGGACACATAGCTAGGAAGTATCTGAGGCCATATTTGAACCCAGGGCCTCCCATCTCTAGGCTTGGTTCTCAATCCTTTGAGCTACCCAGCTGCCCCTTCATTCTTCATTTTTGAAGACCAATGATATCAGGGTGTGCTGTCTTGACTTGTGCATGAATTAGATTTAAATGAAGCAGCATTGCACAAACTTGTCTGCCTCACTCCGTCTTCCAGTGGCAAGACAAAAGTTAGATCTATTGGCAATGACCTAGGACAGTGATGGGGAGCCTTTTAGAGATGGAGTACCAGGCCCTGTCCCTATACCACTCTCCAGATCAAGTGCCATGCCACCCCTCGCCAAATACCACAAGCACACCCATTGGGCTGTTAGGTGCGGGGGGGGGGGGAGAGGGGGAGTCTTGTGAGAAATGTCCTCAGTGCAGGTGAAGAGGGGGAGGAGAGTAGCTCAAGCACCCTGCTCCCTTCCAGCTCTGCCACCTGTGAGTTGCCCACCTCTCCCCCTCCTCCATGTATTCTCATTGGGCTGCTGGGCAGGGGAAGGGATGTGAAAAAAACAGCATCAGGTATGGTGCACAGGGTTAGGGGAGCAGCTCCACCTAAGTCCCTTTACCTTTCTGGTAACAAACTCTGCAGGGGTGGGGAGGGTGGCCAAGTACCTACAAAGAATGTTTTGTGTGCCATCTTTGGCACCTGTACCATAGGTTCACCATCACTGGTCTAGGATGACATTAGCATTTTCAATGTCTGACCAAGCTTTAAGCACCTTGATTCAGCTGCCTACTTGGCTTTTGAGTGAAGTTTACATATACCTGGGGTAGATGTTCCCCTAATGAGTCTTAAAGAATTGCTAGAAACCCAGAGAAATTCAATAATTTGTCTGGGGTCATGCAATAGTGTCACGGGCAGATTTTGAACTCAGCTCTTTTTGAGTCCAAATCTACCACTTTACCACCTACTACGTGCTGTTTCTACTCTTTATTGATCATCACTTTCTCTATATGTAGGAATTTTGTTCTAATGGATTTGCAGAAATCAATCTGAAATATATAAAAATAGTATCCTTTTTTCTCTTTCTACAATTTCAGCCAATCCTCTTTATCCATCCCTGGATAAGTTATTTCATTGGCATTAGAACAGTTAGTGGTAATATAAATTGGTGAGTCCATGTTGCCTATGGGTTTGAAACTGATAGATAGATAACTTATATGTGGCAAGAGATGACTCATTAATGTCTATCCTTTTCCCCTTCCTTTCTCTTAATTGAACCTAGCAAAGTATCAGGCACAAAGTCAAGGAGATAAGATTCAGGAACTTCTCCTTGGGTTCAAAGGAATCTTCAGGCTATCCCTCACCTCACTCACAGATACTGTAATAGAGGAATAGCTTTCTATATGGAGCATCCCAAACTGTCCACAGTGGTTGTGGCCCAGACTATCTTCTTATATTTGTAAGTTTGCACAAAGGCAGACCTTTTTCTCCTTCTGGTAGCTCCTTGATAAGGCATACTTTCCCCAGAGCCTGTATCTCTGACGTCCAATATAGCATTGGTAAATGGAAAAAACGAAAGTTTTCTTCTCCATAAAACAGGAACAATAATCCTTGTTTTGACTGATGTTGAAGGTCATTGTAAGAAAATGAATTGTAAAACTTGAAGGACTATATAATTGTGAGCTAATGATTACTATTTATAATAGAGAGAAGTCAGAAGTGACTTGCAATCTGTTCAGATAGGAAGACCCAAATCCCCGCCCTCAATACATACTGTATTAACTAAGGGCAAGTTATTTAACCTCACTGTGTTTCAATTTCCTTACCTATAAAATAGCTCTAATACAACTTGACAGGCCTGTTGGGAGGTTTGAAATGAGACAATATATATAAAGTGCTTAACAAAATTTAGAGCCTTTTAAAAAGCTTAAAGTATTAGATAAATATCAGGTTTTATCTTGTAGGAAGACAGGAAAGTTTGTCTGATAGCCAAAATATTTCCTCAAAGCTAGTGGGGTTTGTGGCTGACGGATATGCATTATGCTTGTAGGGATTCAGTTCAATTGGGTGGAGAATAATGAATTCACCTCCTACGGAATTTTTAACCCTAAGTCATATAGTTGTTCCTTTATCAGGGACAAAGGGTTGTAAGTCTAAATCCAAACTCAGGCTAAAATAATAATTTCTTCCTGGCTTTTATAAGCTGACAGGAATGGCTCATGGGCAGCTAGGAAGTATAGTGGATAGATTGCCAGGCCTAGAGTTAGGAAGACTGATCTTCTTGAGTTTAAATCTGGCCTTAGTCACTTACTGGCTATGTGACTCTGGGCAAGTCATATAATCCTGTTTACCTCAGTTTCCTCATCTATAAAATGAGCTGGAGAAGATAATGAATGGTAAACGATTCCAGTGTCTTTGCCAAGATAATCTCAAACAGGGTCATGAAGAATAGGACTGAAAACAAATGAACAACAATAGAAGCAGTTTTTAAAGTAGTTAAAAAATTAATTCAGGCTGACTCAGATGACAGAGAGTCAGACCTAGAGATGGGTGGTCCTGGATTCAAATGTGACTTCCTAGTTGTGTGACCTTAGGCAAATCACTTAACCCCAACTGCCTAGCCTTTTGCAGTCTTCTGCCTTGGAACTCACACTCGGTGTCAATTCTAAGAAAGAAGGTAAGAATTTAAAAATATATAAACCAATTCAGGAAAATAAAACAAATAACTGTCCATTGGCAAGGAGGTTCCCTGGAATCTTAAGAGTTAAGACCAAAGTCCTAAAAACTGTTTTGATTTTCTTCTTATTCAAAATAGCTGGGTCCCAAAACAATCCACTTGGGGAAGAGGAAATAAACCCAAAGTGCCTTCCGTGTGTAAGGGGGGAAAGGGAGTTTTTTTTTTTTTTTTTTTTTTTTTTTTTTTTTTTTTTTTTTTTTAAAACCCTTACCTTCCGTCTTGGAGTCAATACTGTGTATTGGCTCCAAGGCAGAAGAGCGGTAAGGGTAGGCAATGGGGGTCAAGTGACTTGCCCAGGGTCACACAGCTGGGAAGTGTCTGAGGCCAGATTTGAACCTAGGACCTCCCGTCTCTAGGCCTGGTTCTCAATCCACTAAGCTACCCAGCTGCCCCCTGGGAAAGGGAGTTTTATGGGTTCAATATATTAAAAGATGGTCACCAGAGGATTAAACAATTATCAGTCCTCAATTAAGAATAATCTCAAATCTTCACCACAACTTCCTTGATTATTATAGTCCCTTTTGCAGTTGTGAGAATGTGCAGAGGTTAACTCATCCCTCTTCATTTCCAGTATCTCAGTTCACTATATTTGTTGTTGTTCTGTACTTTCTCAGATGTGTCAGACACTTTGTGACATCATTTGGGGTTTTCTTGGCAAAGATCCTGGAAAGGTTTGTCATTTCCTTCTTCAGATCATTTTATACATGAGGAAACTGAGGCAAATAGGGTTAAGTGACTTGCCCAAGATCATACAGCTAGTATATGTTGAGGGCAGATCTGACTTCAAGAAGATGAGCCTTCTTGATTCCAGGTTCAGCACTCTATCCACTGTACTGCCTCGCTACCCTGGTCCATTATATACCTAAAGCCTATAGCAAGACATTGTGTCACCATGTTAATTTTCCAGCAAGGGAGTTTAGTTAGCTGAATACAAAATCTGAATCACTCATCATTTAGCACTCTACTAAACCTCCATCCTAGGCTATGTCAATTAATTACTCTCTAGCATACACATGAGAAAGTCCAAGCTATTCTCTCTAACATTGTCACCAAGTCCATTCTGTCATACTGAAGTATATTTGATTAATCACTAATTGGCTAGCACTTCAATGTAATTAGATAATTAAAAGGAATCTTGCCCAAAATATTGAAATGTAAATATGTTGTACATATCTAGCTTGGAGCCCCCACTCTATAATGGTTTCTACTCTCTCGTGTCACTTCCCAAAACAATAATAAAATCAGAAACTTACTATTCTTTAGTAGATAGTATATTAATCTCCTACTTACTAACTGTGACAACGTCAGCAAATCACTTACCCTCTCAGTTTCCTCATCCATAAAATGAAGGTATTGATAAGAGGGAAGAAGCAAACATTTTCTAAATAGCTATTATATGCCAGGCACTGTGCTAAGCATTTTACAATTATATTCTACTTGAACTTGAAACTTGAAAAGCAGATATTATCTCTTCTTTACAATTGAGGAAACTGAGACAGACAGAAGTTAGACTCATCCAGCTAATAAGTGTCTGAGGCAAGATTTTAACTAAGATCTTCCTGACTAGATCCAGTGCTCTATCTACTATGCCATCTAACTACCTTTTTTAAATTAGAAAAAACAGATAAACTCTTAAGGATTTACCTAGTTTTAAATCTTATATTTTGTTTTAGTCCTATATGTATTAGGGATAAAGTCTATACATCTAAGGAGTTTTACAAAGTATCTTGCTGATTTCATAAAGATAGCCACAATAAACAATTCAGGGTTCTGGTTTGGGGAACTTGGGCTAAGCAGTAAGATAGACTTAGGGGAGGATATAGAAAAGATATCTTTTAAAAAGCTGAACCCTTCTGAGGCTAAAATTTTCCCTTTATCTATAAGTCTTATGTTTTTCTGAAACTATCCCTTTCATTAGCTCTTATAGCAAAATAATATTCCATTACCTCCTAGACCAGTGATGGGCAAACTTTTTAAAGAGGGGGCCAAAGGAAAGGAAATGCTCATCTGTCAGTCTGTTTCTAAGGCAACTCTTTCAAAGTTTCATTGTATTGTATCCTACTCATTGTATTCATCAGATTAGGAATGATGTTGCAGGGCTGGATAGAACATTTCAGGGGGCTGCATCTGGCCTGTGGGCCATAGTTTGCCCATCAATGCCCTAGACCAGTGGTTCCCAAACTTTTTTGGCCTACTGCCCCCTTTCCAGAAAAAATATTACTTAGCCCCCTGGAAATTATTATTTTTAAAATTTTAATAGCAATTAATAGGAAAAATAAATGCATCTGTGGCCATCACCACCTCCCTGGATCTCTGCAGCACCCACCAGGGGGCAGTGGTGCCCACTTTGGGAATCACTGCCCTAGACCATAAGCTTGTTCAGCTTTTATCCAAATGTTGGACACCCCATTAGTTTCCAAATTTTTGATATTCCCAAAAGAGCCACCATTAATATTTTTGTACATTAATTTTTCTTATTTCCTTGATTTCATTGAGGTATGGAAGTAGTAACTGTATTGCTAGGTAAAAGGGTATCCATAGATTTAAAACTTTTGGGGTATAGATCCAAATAGTTTTCTAAAGTCTTTGGATCAGTTCACAGCCTTGCCAGCATTGCATTAAAGTCCCTGTTTTCCTATAGCCCCTCCAACATATTTCATTTTCCTTTTTGGTTAACTTCTCCAATCAGATGGGTGTGGAGTGGTCCCTTAGAATTGTCATGGTTGACAACATCAAAATAACACCTCTAACCTGCACTAATTTTTTTAACCCTTACCTTCTGTCTTAGAATCAATACCATGTAATGGTTCCAAGGCAGAAGAGTGGTAAGGGCTAGGCAATGGAGGTCAAATGACTTGCCCAGGGTCACATAGCTAGAAAGTGTCTGGGCTCAAATTTGAACCCAGGACCTCCTGTCCCTAAGCCTGGTTCTCAATCCATTGAGCCACCCAGCTGCCCCCTAACATGCACTATTATAATAGCTTCCTAATTTATCCCCCCTTCCTCAACTCTTTCCCATATTCAATGCATGCTCCATAAAAGCAGGCAAAGTGATTTTCCTAATTTTGGGGACCCTCTCCCCTACTCAAAGAATTTAATGACTCCCCATTACTTCCAAGATAAAATACAAACTTTGGCATTTAAAGCTCATCACAACCCGGACCCTTGCTATATATTTCTAGTAACTTACTTTTTTTTATAGCATTTTATGATTTAAAAATATTCTCTCTATATATGTTACTTCATTTGATCCCCACAATAATTCTGTGAGATATGTGCTATTATTCTTCCCATTTTATAGGTGAGAAAACTGAGAATAAGAGACTAAGTATCTTGTTAAGAGTAGCATAGCTAATAAGTATCTGAAATAGGATTTGAAATTAGATTTTCCTGATTCCAATTCCAGTACTCTTACCCACTGTATAACCTAATAGCAAGAGCTACATAGTAATTTTTAGGTTGCTAAAAGAATTTTATATATGTAATCTTTGATCCTCAAATAACCTGGAGAGGTAGATACTATTTTACAGATAGGGCAACTACTGAGACAGATTAAGTAATTTGCCTTGGATTAGAGAGCTGATAATGTCCTAGCATAATTTGAACTGAAGTCTTTAACTATCCAGCCACTTAGTTTCCCTCAAAGCCTTCCATGGTCCAGCCATACCATCTCATTTGCTGTTCTTCGCATACAGGGTTCCTTTCTAACTCCCATGCTGTTGTAATGGCTACTCTCCATGCCTGGAATGCTCTCCTTCCATACTTCCACCTCTTAGAATCCCTATTTTCTTTCAAGGATCAATAACACAAGAGCCTCTTCCTAGGAAAGGTCTTTCCTGTCCTTTTCCTTCCCCCATTCTAACTGTCTTCCCATCCAAGGCAGCCTCATGCCTGCTTTATATCAAATATCTTCTCTGTGCTTCTATGCATGTATTTTGTCTCCCCCCACCCCCCCATCAGAATTTCAAGTGCTTGAGGACTGTTTTATCTTTATGTTAATATGCAAAATACTCAAAACAGAACCTTCCTTAGACTGTGAACTTCTGGAGGACCTTTCTTTGTATCCCCAGTGCCTGGCATATAGTAGACTCTTAAAAAAAATGCTTATTAACTAACTTCCTGGCATATGTTGTTAAGTCATTTCGGTTGTGTATGACTGTTTGTGACCCAATTTGGGATTTTTGTGGCAAAGATACTAGAGAGGTTTGCCATTTGCTTCTCCAATTTATTTTACAGTTGAGGAAACTAAGGCAAAAAGGATTAAGTGATTTGCCCAGGGACACACAGCTGAGAAGTGTCTAAGGCTATATTTGAATTCACAAAGATGACTCTTTCTGGCTTCAGACTTAGCGCTCTATCTACTGTGTCACCTAGTTATCCATGTCATATATTAAGTGCTTAATAAATGATTTATGATTGATTCAGTGATTTACCTACCACTCCCAATTCTTTGTTATTTTACCTGCCTTGCTAGTCCCCAAATCTGAGCAACCCCAAACTGCTTTTTCTATTTCTATGGTCAATGAAGCATTCCTGAAAAATGTAACTATATAGATTGGTTTCACTACAAATTCATGACTTTTGACTTTCTGCTCTCCCTCTATTGCTAAACAATCCTTATACATATTTCTTACAGACTTTATGAAATTGTTTTTCCCCAATCCCCTTTAGAACCTTTCCCTCTCCTTAATCTGTTGCCCTCAAACTGCCTCTCTCCTACTCAGCAGATGAGCTTATCTCTTACTAAGAGGATCAAGGTTTTCTGTCTGACTGGAGTTTGTTGATTTGTTGATAAATTAAACTTCCCTATACTCCACCTTAAAAATTGCACTCTATCTGCATGCATTAACTTCTCCTCCCATCCTGTGTCCTGTTCATTCTCTTTACCAAGGCTAATCTTTCAAATTATCCTTGATCCTTTTCCTTCCCATTTCACCAGAGGGCCTTGCTCTATCAATCATCCTTTTCTCTATTGAGTTTTCAATTTTTCCCTCTTCTGGTTCCTCCCCCAGATCTGCAAACAATCTTAAGTCTCTTTTATATTAAAAACATCTACCTTCAACTTGATTACTCACTCAAACGGTGTTGTCACCTGTCTCCTTCTGATAGCAAACTTTTCAAAAGGGCCTCTACATTAATATTGTCTATTTCTCTAACACCTGCTCATTCATTAGCTCCTGGAAACATGACTAAAGCTATAATATTTCACTGAAATCCCTCTCCAAGGTCACCAATGACCTTCCCATTAGCCCTATCCAGAGATGGTTTCTCAATCTTTATAGTTCTAAGTTTCTGGAATATTTGATTTTGATTCCTTCTTTCTTGAAATTCTCTTTCCCTTCAGTTTCTGTGAATAACTAAACCCCTAATCAGAATTTTTTCTTACTTCAGTGATTCCTTCTTTTTTTTTTTTTCCTCTTCCTATGCATTAAACATTGCTATTTGCCAGTGATATATATATATATATATATATATATATATATATATATATAT
>NC_058131.1:131201370-131279943 GCF_016433145.1 Gracilinanus agilis | reverse complement strand
CACTTTCATGAAATATAATTGATCTTGCCTGATCTGGTGAAATTAAAGTTAGCCAGTTTTTGTGATACGGATCCTTACTAATCTCAGGGCTACAAATATCTGTTAACTAGTTTTGTTCTACCCTCCTAGACTGACCATCATTTAGAAATAATTTCTGTTATTAGTAAAAATTAAATCCAGAATGATATTTTCCTCAGTCTCTCCCATCTTAAAGAAATAAAAGTATCTATACAGCTAAAGGATGAACAGGGAAATCCTTCATTTTGTTGAATAGGAGCATGTCCTAAGTTTGTAATCCAGATCCTTGCTAAAGGACATGCATGTAATAAGTGGTTATAGTTGGTCCCTTGGTTCCAGTGACATTGAAAATAATGATGCCTAATCAATAGGTTATAAGAATAGTATTAAAGAGGCTCCACCATCACACTTAGGACAACTTGGAATTATTTTAATTCCTTCCTTTCTTCCTTCTTTCTCTCTTTCCTTTCCTTACCAGGAACTTATCATCCATTTCCTCATATTGCCTAGATTTTTAAAAAATACTTTTCTACCATGATATCACTGCTCTTTATCCCTCCTTTGAGCCTCACACTAATGCTTTTCATTAGGCTTCTCACCTCTGGTTCCTGAGAATCCACACAAGCATGTGTCTTCCTGATATATAATGCTACTCCATCATCCCTTTTATCTAATCGACTCCTTTTGAATAAGTTATTGCCACATTGCAGTCATGTATCTCTTTGTCAACAAGGTTCTGTGACGCCTCTAAGTTTTAATTCTTCTCTTTGTTTTAAGATATTTTTCATTTTATAGGAAAAGATATTTACCTGCAATCTCATCATTTTATACTTTGACAGAGATAAAACTTAAACACATTTTCTGACCCACTGGTAAGTAAGTATTCTTTGATCTAGACAAAGATGCTTTCTCAGCTATGACTTATATACAGGCCAGAATGATCACTTTTAAGGAATACTGCAAAAAGATTATCTTCTCTAAAGATGGAACCTGCTATAGATGACCTCTAGCATAACTTCTAGCACTAGAAATTGGTGACTTTGGATTTATGACTCTGGAAATGTAGGGAAAACAGGCTTTGGGGTTAGATTCCATCTAACAAAGACTGGCAAGCATCTATCTGAAATGTGGTAGACCTCATCAAAAGGACTTTAAATTAAAAAGAAAAAGAAATCACAGAAATGAGTCTACATGTCTCCAACAAGCTAGAAATTATACACATAGTAATGGTGTAAGAAGATCAATAGTAAAAATGTTTGAAAATTTATAGGAGATAAAAATCCAGCAGAGGAGAGAGCAATAAAACCCATGACCTCATATAAACCAGGGTTTTTAAAAACTCTTTTTTGTATCATGACCCCTGACTGCCTGGAGAAGAGGATGTGCTCTTTAAAGAATAATGTTTTTGAATATATTTAATATAATATATAAGATTATAAAAGAATGCAGTTAAATTGGACTTGCATTGATATACATGTATATGCATTCATATATGGATATGTACATGTCTATATAAGTCTATATAATACACATCATAAACATACATATTAGATCATATATGCAGATAAACGCATATATGTATACATTATATGTATTCACAAACACAAGGTTAAAGACCTTTGGCTATATACAAATATACAAAGTATGGGTTATAAGCAGTCAACTAGAATTGCCAGCATAGTGAAGTAATTTGAAAACCTAGGTATTAGGGAAACTTCCTAGGGTGGAACCTATGACTGGAATGTGACTCTGGAAAGAGATGCTTTACTCAAAATGAACCAAATAAATTTTTTAAAAGAAGAATGCAGAATAGCTCTGAATAAGAAATATGTGGTGGTGGTGGGGTGCAGCTGGGTAGCTCAGTGGATTGAGAAACAGACCTAGGTAGATCATTTACCCTCCGTTGCCTAGTCCTTAACACTCTTATGCCTTGGAACCAATATTCAGTATTGATTTAAGGTGGAAGGTAACGTTGTTTTTTTTTAAGAGAGAGAGAGAGAGAGAGAGAGAGAGAGAGAGAGAGAGAGAGAGAGAGAGAGAGAGAAGAGAGAGTGATAGAGGAAGAGAGAAAGAGAGAGGAAGAGAGAGAGAGGAAGAGAGAGAGAGAGAGAGAGAGAGAGAGAGAGAAAGAGACAGAGACAGAGGCAGAGACAGACAGATAGACAGAGACAGAGACTGAGACAGAGACAGAGAGAGCTCAGTAGATAAAATGATGGGCCTAGAATTAGGACACAAATTCCTGAATTCAAATCCCACCTCAGACATTTATTAGTTGTGTAACTATGGGCAAACTACTTAACCTCTATTTTCTTTAATCCACTCAAGAAGGAAATTGCAAACCTTTCCAGTATCTTTGCCAAGAAAATCCCATGGACGTTATAGTCCATAGGATCACCAAAAGTCAGACATGACTGAACAACCTTTTCTGTGACAGTAGTGCAGTGGTAGAGTTGACTTTGTGAAGGCTTGTTAGCCAATGAATCTGGGTCTCTGAAGAGAATCTAAATAGAAACAAAGATAATAGGTTCTACCTTCTGCATTCCACATGGTTTCCTGGTGATGCTTGTAGAGCTAGATGTACAGACTTGAGTGGAAAGATGAACTTGAGAGCCTCGGGTATCATACAGGCAGTAGAAGATTTTGGCTGCAACAACATGTGTTTAAGAACAAAACTTTCCCCCTTCTTTGTCCACCTGGCACAGATCTCCCTATAGATCATCCTCTTAAACAGGATAGAGCAGATTGCCTGAGCAATAAAAATGAGGACATAGACCATTTCCTAAAGATTAATGACTAGCTGGGAACAAAGATAGCTCCAAGTAAAAAATATCTATTCTTCCCATCCCCCTTCACTCTCCCTGTGTCCTCCCCCACCCCTTACCCCAGCCTTTTGGTATCACAATAATGAGTATTTTCAATGTTACCAAAAAATCTGAGAGACAAGCTATTTCCCTGGCATGATATCATGGGCCTCATAGGAATTATAGTAATAGGAAGAAAAGCAGGGCACTAGATTTACCTAGAATGTTCCTAAGGTACTGTCCCTTCTTCTTTTTTTTTTTTTTGGTCCAGATCTGTGATTTCACTGTTGTAGGAAACTCCAAGTTTATAAACTTCCTCCTCCGATAAAGACCAGAAATCAATCAACAAGTCTTGTTATTCTATATACCAGGTGCTATAAAGGTACTAGAGTTAGCAGAACAAAAAGAATAATCCCAACTCACAAGGAATTCACATTCTTTTTTTTAATTTTTAAAAATTTATTAAGTAATTTAGAATATTTTTCCATGTTTCCATGATTCATGATCTTTCCCAACCTCTTCCCTCCCCACTCCTGGAACCAAGAAGCAATTCTACAGGATTACACCTGTATTATTGTTCAAAACCCATTTCCATGTTATTATTCATATTTGCAATAGAGTGATCTTTTAAAGCCAAAACCAATCATATCCCCATTGAACTTACATGATCAATCATATGTTTTTCTTCTGCATTTCCACTGGATGTGGATAGCGTTGTTTCTCATAAGTCCCTCAGAATTCTTTTGGTTCATTGAATTGCTACTAGTAGAAAAGTCTGTTACATTCAATTGTCCCAAAATGTATCAGTCCCTGTGTACTACGTTTTCCTGGTTCTGTTCCTTTCACTCTGCATCAATTCCTGGAGGTCGTTCCAGTTCACATGGAATTCCTCCAGTTCATGATTCCTTTCAGCATAAGAGTATTCCATCACCATCAGATACCATAATTTGTTCAGCCATTCCCCAATCTTTGGACACCCCCCTCATTTTCCCATTTTTTGCCACTATAAAAAGTGAGGCTATAAATATTTTTGTACAAACATTTTTCCTTATTATCTCTTGGGGGGTACAAATCCAGCAGTGGTATGGCTGGATCAAAGGGCAAGCATTCTTTTAAAACCCTTTGGGCATAAGGGATTCACATTCTAATTCCTTTATAACATAGGTTTTATAACAGGCTTAGGGGAGTTTCATTAGTCACTGAGAAGTGACTTTGTTATCCTCAAAGATATCCTTTGTGTCATTGGTGTGACTTGTCCGAAGTCTTCCTGACTTATCTATCACATCCCCCTCTCCATTACCTCCAGATCAATACCTTTCAATGGGTATTTTCTTTCCTAATACTCCCAAAGACTTAAAGTCAGAAAAGCATTACAATGATTAACTCACTAGAAAGGCTTTGTTTTATTTATCATTCTCATATAGTAGATCTTTTATTTTAATTAGTCTCTTATTTAATTAGAATGTAGTGAAAGTTAACATGGAAAACATGTGTGGTGCATTTAAAATTACTTTTCTTTAAGGTAAGAGGTTCCTCACATCACTTGAAAGGTGTTATGAAGAAAGCCAAATGAAAGTATATTGATCCTTTCCTTTAACTGGCAGATCTTCCCTCCAGTTGTAGAGGCAATCCAGTGGTGGGATGGGTGGGATGTATTCCCACAAAAAGTGGAAAGTTCTTTATAAAATTCTGTCCTTTACTGAGTCTGAATTCTCATCTGATAGATGACTCAGGAATTGAAGACTAAATGTTAAAATATTAGATAAGAGGAATTCCAGAGATTTTATTTCTTGCAAAAAACAAGTTGAAGATGAAATATTTGAGAGGAGAGGCAGCTAAGTGGCACAGTGAGTAAAGATCAAGCAATCTATCTGAGTTTAAATCTGGCCCCAGACACTTAGTAACTATGTAACACAGGACAAGTCACTTAACCCTGTTTGCCTTAGTTTCCTCATCTGTAAAATGAGCTGGAGAAGGAAAAGGCAAACCACTGAATATCTTTTCCAAGAAAATCCCAAATGAGTTCACAAAGAAACTGACACAATTGAAATGACTGGATAAAACATTTAAGTAATGGGGAGTTAAATCCAAATACTCAGTTTGGAAAAATAAAATTAATTCAATTACATTGAAGTAATATCTGTTTTCTCAACTGCCAACATTTCATCACTGAATCCAACAACAGAGAAAATTAATATAAATGCCAAGTTCCCTCCCCACTCCACACCCCCATTTGAGTATCATGGCTAACCCATTCTGTCTTGAAGGCATATCTAGACTCATCTTTCAGTAGGATAATTAAATCTGCTTAAATTCTCTGAACAGTTTTTGGTATCTGGTGTGAATTAGGTTACACTAATGTGTATCTTTCAATTTTATCCTTTCTTCCCTGCTTAGCTCCACATTAACAAAAGAACCAGAAATAAAATGCTGAAAGGAGTGTCATTTTGAGTATCTTCAGATAGATTTTAATACAGACTAAAATCTCCTTTATATTTCCTATCTTTTTATCCATTTATCCTTTCCTGCTTCATAAGTGTAGCTCCCTTCATAGATTTGCCTCAAGCATTTCAGGTTCTTTTCTAGTTTTCCATAAAATATTCATCCTTATTTATCCTCTGAATGGTTATCCAGTCAGCAGGCAGCCATCTGACTGGTTGCCAAGAGGAAGATGAAAACTCAAGAGAGGGGAAAAAATCCAATTAGAAGACATTTGGCTGAAGAAAAATACAGGGAGGAAGGCCATCTCTTTTCTCAGAAATGTAGGCCTGGCACTATTGCTAAAATCCTATCCAGGCTCTTATAGAGATAACAATCTATCTGTTTCCATGACATGTCAGAATAGTATAGACTGTTTGTTGCCTTGATGGTTACAAAGGGAGTACAAAAAAGAAAGAGGGGAAGAAGACAGGCGAGAGGGTCATGGTGGTATTGAATAAAGCTCTTAGCCACCCTATAAATAAAGCCTGCAGGGAAACTGGCTCATTCATAGAGACTCTTGGCTCACCTGCACACATAGTTGAAAATTGTTGGCTGTTTCTCCTAGCTTCCTAGGTCACAGGGAATTCACACTGTAACTCTTTCTACCTGCTTAGACTGACATAAGGAGAGGCTCCTGTTTCAGTTGGAACTAAGTTGGTTCATGCTTCTTGAAGCTTCACATAGTTTATAGGCAGAAATGTTTACCTTCTCCCAACCCCAAACTTGAAAAAAAAATCTATACTCTTTTAAGCAGAATGTTGCCAAGCCCACACTAAAATGATGTCTGAGTGGTGACTGAAATCACAAATGTTCAAAGAGAAGAGCTCCCAGAATCCTTATAAGCAAGAATGCAAGAGAAATTCTTTAGTATATACTACTAATAAAGGGAATAATTCCTTGGAAAACTGAAGTGAGATGCAATGTCATGATTATTGTACAAAGGTCCTTTACCAAGTTTCATTACAGGATACTAAAAAATAACCAGTGCTTTTCAAGGAAATATCACTTTTGGGAGGTCATATAACACAGACATTATCAACATAGGATTTGATATTGTGGTGCCAGTTCTCTAGACTCCCCAAATTTCAGTATCTCTGTAATTCTCACAACAATCCCTATGAAGTTTATCCTCAGAGCATCAAAGAGAGATTGTTTTCAAAAGGATCATGAGTTGGATTCTTATGTATTGGATGTGAAAGTTCTAGAACCTGATCCTGAAGGTCGGTTAATTAAACTCTGTTGGCCTTGGAAAGAAAGAGAATTCCATATTTTATGACCTTCATGGAAAATGATCTGCCCTTGGATTCTTCTGTTCCAAACTCAAATTCAAGTTCAGTCAGTTCATATCCTAAGGCCATAGTCCTTGGTCCAAGTACCTTAAGTATTTATCCATAAAACTCAATATCTTCAGTGAGCTCTAGGTGGAACTAATATAGAATATGGCTCAAGGAGGATGCCCTATTATGACTTAGATGTTTATCTATGCATCACCCCTTCTGCTTAGACTTCTCAGGTTCTGCTATACCCTTATGATGTTTCCTTTCTTGAATGTTTCTAGAGCTCTTTATCTAAGTTCTTTTTTGTCCTTTCCACATCGGATTCTGCCCTTTACCTTCCTGGGTATAAGCAGTATCACCTCAGTAAAAAAAATCAAAGTCTTACGGGTAACAATTGGTTTTGTCTCTTCATTCCATGTCTAGATTACACTTTGTGCACAGTAGGCACTTGATATGTATTAAAATAAAGTTAGACTTGAGTCATATGTTGGAGGGTGGTTTATATTTGGATAGTATTATAAAGAAATAAAGGTACTAGGGGGATATACAAATACTGGTGAGGGAAGCTGTGTCTTTGTATTCCCCTAGTTGCTGGTGAATGGGGAACAACAACCCAATGACCCTTTTTAGATGTTATAAATTCCTCTTTCTAAATAACAGTACCCAGGTAGGACCCTAAATGGTCAGGTGATTGGGTAACCCTTCAGGTCCCACCTGAGGTTGGATCAATTATTACTATTGGGCTCTGATTAGCCTTGGATCACATTGTTCATCTTACTGTGTTTGCTCCCTCCCCAAGGGTTGTGATATAATGACCACTCAGGAAAGCACTTATTAAATATTTATCTATGATCATAAATAGGGAAAGGACAATCAGGATATGGATTGGGGATTGGAAACCTTGTCAAACTAATATCTATAGGCTATAATCCCTCAGGACTGGAGGCTTATTGATTTATAAAGCTGGAGCTATTGTTCTTCACAACCCTCTCTGATTCAGCTTGGCCACTGCCAAACCAGAGAGAGTCTGCTCTGCTGGATACAGCTGTATTGATGATTTCTCTCTTGCCTTCCTATTATCAGTTTGTGATGTGTTAACCTTCATATCCTTCAGGAAGTAGCCACCCTTAAAAAAAAAAACAAAAAAAAAACACCCTCTTCTTCTCAGACTCCTTTCCTCTCGATCACCACCCAGGCCCAGAGATCTAAATAGCTATGATGATTCAGATACCTAAAGATCTAGGGAGATTCAGAGAGAACCAATGATCAATGGTCAAAGGCCCCTTCCAGATGGCTGTTGGGGTATTTATACTCTCAGGCCAACTGACTTTTGCCCCTCAAAAAAAATAGCATCTGGGAACATTCCGATGTCTCCAACTGTCTCCCCTGTCAATCAAGGTGAGACCCACATTCCCAGGGTTTGAATATAACAATAGAAGATGAGGAGGACATGGAAGGAAAAGCATTCCATATTTCAGAAACAGTTTGAGTCAGGAATGAACATTGTATATTCTAAGACCAAGAGTAGGTCAGTAGGGCTGACAGAGAACTACAGTTGGAATAGTGACTGAAGAAAGGAAACTAGAGGAGAACTAGAGAGAGGGATTGGTTTTTATTTCCTTGTTGATCTAGGCCTGTTTTTATTTTTGTTCATATGTTGTTGTTGTTTTAAACTACTCCCTCCTGTCCAAAAACATTCATCTTTCCCCTTAGATTTTTTCCCCTGTGACTCATTTGAATAGTAAGGACAGAAAGTAGAGCTGTCTTTTCCTTCTTTCTGGTTGATAATTTGAAGTGTTGAACACCAGATTTATTAAGAAACAGATAAAACAAGATTTCTTTTTCTATTTTATAGTTTGTATCAGAAAAAAAAGTCATTATGGTTATCAGCCACCTTTTTTCCTTTGGTAGCCAAACACTGAAGCAAAATACTTCAAGGTCTTATTCGTCACATTTCTATGGGAAAAGAAAGGAAGATAGCTTTATGAATACCTATTAGTTGTTTATGCTTACTATGAGCTTCTCAGTGAGTTATTTTTCAACTTCCATAAAAAATCTATGTTGGTTTTCTGACTAATAATTATGAGAATGCATCACTAACATTATGCTTCAGACTAAATGACAAATAATAATAAATCTAAATTGTTCTCTTAGCTATTTGTTGAAGGAGAAAAGAATGGGATAATAGTAAAATGAAGTCACATATAGCCAACAAATATTTATTGAAGGTATGTTATGTATTAGGCATTATGGTAAGCAACAAGTTTTCAAAGAATAGCAAAAAATGGAATCTGCACTTAAGGAACTGATATTCTAATGGGGGAAGCAATATGAAAACTGAATACATATAGAATATACACTGGGAAAATAGAAAGTCATTTCAGAGTGAAGAAAATAGCAATGAAGAATGGAGGACAGAGGCCTGAGAAAACTTTCAGAAGATGGGAAATAAATTGAGTTTTAAAGGAAGCCAGATAAACTAAAACTCATTGATGAGGAGGAAGGATATTTCAGGGTTGGGGTAGAACCAATAAAGTCATGGAGATGAGGTTAGGGGGTCATATTCAAGAAAGAACAAATAGGTCTTTGTCACTGGATCTCAGAGTAAGAGGAGATAAGGTATAAGATGCCTGAAGGTAGAAAGGAGCCAGGTTATGAGGGCTATTTGATCCTTTGGAATTAATTGATTAAAGGGAGACATGGTCAGTTCTGAATTTTAGGAAGATCATTTTGGCAGTTGAGTAGAAGATGGACTAGAGTGGAAAGAGGCTTGAAACAGAGATATGAATTAGAGGGCTATGTAAATAGTCCAGGGATATGTTGATAAGAGCCTGTACCAGGGCAATGAATGAACCTGGGCAATTAGGAAAACAGCAGAAACTTGCAAAGTAATAGGGAAATTCAAAAGTAGAGTTTTGTGGGGAAAGATAATGAGTTCTGGTTTAGAACTACTGAATTTAGGATACCTATGGGCAATTCCATTTAAAATGCCCAGTAAGTATGGTATTAGAGTCCAAGAGGGAGGATAGGAGTGGATAAATAAAGATCACTGGAGATGGTAGCAGGAGGTAAGGTTAGATAATAGATTTCAGTTTATCAGACTAATTAGAGCAGAGCCTACACATCCAATCTCTTCCCTTATGGCCTCACTCATCATCTCTATAACTTTTAAAATCAAAGTGTCCCTCCTTGACCCTCATGCCTTTATGTACACTGTTTCCACCACTACTAGGATATAATTTCTTTGAGGGCAGGGCTTGTCTTTGATTTTGTATTTGTATTGCCAATATTTAGAATAGTGCTATGCAAATAGTAAATACTTTATGAACGCTTTTTCAATTCATTCTTTCAGATACTTTATCAACATGGCACCTGAGGAAAGGAACATTACCACCTGAAAAGATCATACTTTTATTCTTGTGGTTTCTTCCTATTCTGTCCTCAGAAATTTTTACTTTGCCAAGTTATTTTAGATTCTGTAAAGATGGGATGATATAGAGGAAAGGCCATTTAAGTTCAGAGTCAGAGAACGTGAGTTTCCCTCTTGGCTCCAATGGGGACTCTTTCACAACTTCCCTAATAGTTTTGAGGTCACGACCATTTTCCCAATTCCCCTAGCCCACAACCTCAAAATTAGTATCAATTCCCCTTTCTCTCTTATTCTGTTTATCCAATATGTTGTCAAGTTTTATTAATTCTACCTGAAATATCTCTATGCCCCCTTCTCTCCTGATACTATCACCACCCTGGTACAGGCCCTCATCACCTTGTATCTAGGTGATGGCAGTAGCCTGCTGGTGGGTCAGTTTGCTTCAACTCCCTTCCTATTCCAGTCCATCCCAACTCAGCCACCAAAAATAACTTTCTAAAGTTCATGCCTGATTATCGTTCCCTAAATAAGGAAGCTATTCAATATTTATTGAATAATAAACTCGAGTGCCTCCCTATTACATTCTAGATCAAATATAATATCAATTTGTTTTTAAAGCCCTTCATAACCTCCTCCCTCCTGCCTTTATGACCTTATCTTTATAGTCAAATTCCCCTTGATATACTCTAAAATTCTGTCACACTTGACTCTTTTCTCTTTCATCTTCCAATTTTGTGCATTTTTATTAGTTAATCCTTAGGCCTGGAATGAGGCAGCTCGGTGACAGTGGAGAGAGCGTTTGTCTTGGAATCAGGAAGAAGATCCTGGTTTATCAGAGAACTTTTTCTATCTATTCTTCATTGAAAAAAAGGTAAGATCTAGGCTGTTGATAATAATAATAAAGGCTGATAATAGGGTTTTCCTACTGCTTTTATCAAATATAACCAAAAGTGGTTTATCTCCAAATGGAGCTTATAAACAATAAAATCTTAGAGGGAGATGAAGAGACCTCAACAGGTGACATCTTCATGAATTCAACTAACAGCATGTTTGCCAAGGAGTATTGAGTTGAGGAGTCATGAAGATTTGTTTCTAGAAATGGAAGGGTCTATATAGGACCAGGTCACTGCCACCAGAAATTACAGAAAAGTTCTCTTTAAAGAGTCTAGATTTATTGATCAATACAGATAATAAAAGGATATGGTGAAAACTATGCAATATTTCACAATTTTGCAAAATTTATGACTTTCTGGAAACAAGAGTCATGATCAAGCGGCCAAAATAATATAGCAAAAGTGTTTTATTCTTCATAAATTCAAAAGTGAGAAATCCCTGCACTACAAATTCCAAAACATTTTTGAGAATTTTAAAAATTAATAGCAATAGAATCAGAGAATTATTCCAGACAAAATTGTTGCTCATGATTTTCCCAGCTTATAATATTGACTCATAAACATTTAAGAACAATGTTTTAAAATAAATATCACCATGCCAAATATTTACAACCTCTAAACTATATGGAATAAAAAACTCCCAAAATATAGTCTCAGTAAATGAAATCAAAACCCTATGGGGACAGGATGAAATATTTATCATATACTAACTACATGGTTTTGGAACTGGATCTGTTCTAAAAATGCTTTTAATGAACTTAAAGAAGACAGGGATGTATTTCAGTATTTTTTCTTTCAATAAGAAAAAGGGATCACTTTATATATCCATACAACAGTCTACTGAGCATTAACATAAAAGGACAATAGTTAGTCAGTTGTTTCAGGATCATTTCTTTCTAATCACTCTTAAATATGAGAATAAAATATTAATAACTAATATATACTAAGTACATTATATCTTATCAAATTAAAAATACATGTATCATCAAATTTGATCTTCATAGCACCCCTATCAGGTAAGTATACTTGATATACCCAGTGAGATACTGGTAAATGGTTTAACAATTTGCTCTTTGTGGAGAGGAATAGGAATATACTTGACACACTTATATGTTTAATCTGTATTATTGACATTTTCTCTTTCAGTCTCTTAAGTCTAGAAAATTAGAAAAACAATAGATCCAACCCTGATTTGGAGTGTTTGCTGATTTCTACATGTACATGTTCATACTAAAAATTCAGCAATAGGCAATTGTAAGCCATTATGAGCTGGCTCCAGCACACTCCTGCTTATACTCCATTTTACTACCTTTGTGGCATTGGGCAAGGCAATAAACCCATTTAAGTTTTAATTTGCCTTCTAAAAAAATAAAGTAATTGGACGAATATATTTCCAATAAGTCCTTTTCAGTTTTCAGTGCTATGAGCCTATGAGCTTCCAACTCAACTTGTTTCTGATGTGTTTCTATAGGCAATAATCAAAAGATCTATAAAATTAAGGAGTTATTTCCCCAAACACTGCCCACCTCTAAAACTAATAACACTGAATGAACAAATCACTCCATATTCACCCAAAGTACCTGTCTCTCTTTTATAAGTCAATGATCGCCAATTATACTCTCTATATATAATTGTACTTTTTAGCCTACCTAAATAACCATTTATTTTATTTAAAATTTTTGCTTTGATATTCTTTTAAAAAAAAAACCTTACTTTCTCTCTTAGAATCAATACTGTGTATTGTTTCTAAGCCAGAAGAGCTGTAAGGGCTAGGCAATGGAGGTTAAGTGACTTGCTCAAGGTCTCACAGCTAGGAAGTAGGGTCTGAGGGTGTTTCAATATTCTTCAGGGAGAATGATCTATTGTTTTCTTACTTTGATTTCTCTCTCTCTAATTTATGTATCAAATAACTGTATTTGTTCCAAGAAAGTTTTAGAAACCTCTCTTCATATTTTTGTAAACAGTTTTTATAATTTTGATACTTGTTTTTAATGTTTGACAAAATTCTATCGTAAATACACTGGTCTTTTTTTTTTCCTTTGTAATTTCATTTATAACTTGTTCAATTTATTTTTCTTATATTAATTTATTAAATTATCTACTTCTTATAATGTCAATCTAAGTTTTTTAGAGTTTTTAGAGTAGACATTTATCCATTTCATTTAGATAATTTTTGTTGACAAATATTAGAGAAGATAGTTTTGCATAATTTATTTTTTCCTTATTTGTGATTTTTCCTTTTTCATTTATTTTTATATTAGGAATACAATTTTCCTCTTTCATTTAATAAGGCCAACTAATGATTGATCTATTTTATTAATTGTTTTTAAACCTTTGCCTTTCAATTTAGAACCAATACCAAGTATTGGTTCCAAGGCAGAAGAGTGATTAGGGCAAGGCAAAATGGTATTTAAGCAATTTGCTGAGGAACATACAGTTAGGAAGTAGCTGAGACCAGATTTAAACCTAGGACCTCCCATCTCCTAGTTCTATATTCACTGAGCCACCAACATTGCCATATTTTTAAAAATTAATTCTCATTTTATATGGAATATTTTTGTTCTTGTTTTTGCTTTCAATTTTGTTTTTTCTTCTTTGATTTTCAGAATTTATTTTGGTATTTAACTGGAGGTTTTTAATTTTGGGTTTTTTTGGGGGGATATTTTTAGATGAATGTTCAAATCATTAATTTTTTTCTTTCTCTTTTTTGTTAAAGTACTTAGAGATTTAAAATTTCCTCTAAAGACCAATTTGACTGCATCCCAAAAGTTATATTATTTCAGGGTTGTTATTTTTTAATTGAATTTTCTATTATTTGTTTTTTGATCCACAATGCCTTTAAGATTACATTATTTAGTTTTCAATTAATTTTTAATGTTTTATTTAAAAGTCCTTTATTAAATATAATTTTTGTTGCACTGGGATCAGTAAAATATGTTTTTTATTTATGCTTTTCTTCATTTTGCAATTTAAAAAACTTCTCTAATACTGGATTGACTTTATGAAAACATTCCATTAAAGTTAGTAATATATGCATGCATATACATATATTGTGTGGGTGTGTTTAATATGTGATAAAAGGATATGTGCCTCTACTTTCTTCCTATTTAGTAACTGACAGATTATTATGCACCTAGAACAAAAGAAATCTATTATATGTAACTTCTAAAATTCTATTGTAGTCAACTTTTTTCTTGTTAAACTTTTGTTTAGATTTTTCTGTATGGGTAGGGGTACAGTGAGGTCCTCAACTATTATAATTTTATTTTCTATTTCTTCCTATAAAAATGTTTTCTTTTTATAGATTTCTCTCTCTTTGCCTCTCTCTCTAAACAACAAATGAGTATTGAAAGAGAAATGTGCTCAACATTGCTAATCTGTGTTTTATGCAAACTGCTTCCCTTGTCCTGCTCTTCTACTCTTTCCCAATCCATACATACAGGTTCTGATCCTCTCTTTCCTTTTATTCTTCTCTTAATGTTCCTCACTCTTAAAATGCAATTTGTTTACTAATTCTTCCCTAAATCTACCTTGATTTACTCTTCCATTTCTCTATTTCCTCCAGATCCCCTGTTAAGTTTATTTTCATCTAAAATCTTTGTATTAGGGATATGAACAAAATTGGATGAAATTCGGTTTTTTTCAGTCTTGTGTACATATGTGTATGTATGCTTGAGATTTTTTATTCAATGCATCCTGTTCAGATGAATGAGTTTCATGTGAAGCTGATTACTCTACTACTTTTTCTGTTTGTTTAATTTTTTCATGCACATAAATCCTGATTACATTTCCCTTCAAATATTTTGGTTGTAATTTAATCTGGTAATCTCTCTAGATCATTGCTGGATTAAAAGTGAAACAGTTTGGGGGCAGCTGGGTAGCTCAGTGGAATGAGAGTCAGGCCTAGAGACAAGAGGTCCTAAGGTTCAAATCTGGCCTTAGCCACTTCTCAGCTGTGTGACCCTGGGCAAGTCACTTGACCCCCATCCAAGATGGAAGGTAAGGGTTTAAAAAAAAAAAAAAGTGAAACTGTCTCCTGTGCGACCTATTACACAGCCATCTTAACTAGAAATCCAAACTTACTATTTCTTAAGATATTTGCATTCTGGAAAATGACAATAGTAACTCAACCTTTAATATTTAGACCTGAAAAGGACTTTAGATATAATATATTCCTATGATCTCATAGTAGAGATAAGTAAAATGAGTCTTAGTAAAGTGATGACTTTATTAAGATCACATAACTAACAAATTTCACCCCTCTGCACATGAACTCATGACTTTCCAACTCCAGATCCATTCATTTGTTTTTGTTTTACTCTAGGTGCATAATAAAAAAAAATGATTCGAACATATTTACTGGATATTTATTTCCTTTAAAATATCTAGGAAAAGCTTTTGTTGTTCAATCATTTAAATTGTGTCTGATTCTTCATGACTCCATTGGACGTTTTCTTGACAAAGATACTAGACCTGTTTGCCATTTCATTCTCCAATTCATTTTATAGATGAGGAACTGAGGCAAACATGGTTAAGTGACTTGCTCAGGGTCACATAGCTAGTAAGTGTCTAAGAACAGATTTGAACTTGGAAAGAAGAGTCTTCTTGATTCAGGGCTTGACACTCTATCTACTTTGATGCCCAGTAGCCTCTACAAGAAACAGTAGAGAGATCATGAAGCTCTGGCCACCCTGAAAAATAGAGGGGAAAACACTGGGAAAATTAGACTACTGAAAATAATCAGTTAATCTATAAGCATTTATTACTATTACATGACAGACACTTTACAAAGTTCTAGGAACTGTGATGAGCACTAGAGGCATAGAAAGTGAGACAATTTTATTTTTTTAATGTCTTATCTTCATTTTATTTTAATTGAGGTAATTTTAAAAGACAAACTGTTGACAATTTTCTGATGTCTGACTTTCGAGATTTTACATATATACATATATGTATTATGTATATATTTATGTGTTTATGAACATGTATGCATATCTAGGCATTTTAATTATCTTATATGGAAAGATATAGAGAACCATCTCTCTATCTCCATAATATGTATATATATTTGATTAGACTACTAATTGCAAAACGACCAATCTGGAAGAGAACTTAGAATTACTCTAGTCCAAAAACTATGTAGTACAGATGAAGCAACAGACCTATACAAACAGAGACTTGCCCAAGGTCATTTTTTAGCAATTCAAGCCCATCATTCCATCCATTAAACCAGATTGCCCCCAATGGCCTGATGTCTAGCCCAGCACCTTCCACATCACTGAAATTCGAGAAGGATGCATTTAATGAATGACCAGTAATGCTATAATAGGTCAAATCTGTATTCTTTTACACTTGAGTTGTAGTTTATTTAATATAATATCCATCACACATTGAAATTTAGACCCTACTGGCTACTCCTAACTTTATACTCCTCCATTCTCCCATTGCCCTCCTCAAACTACCCACTTCTTAAAGTTCCAGACATACCTGTAATTACATTGCCCAGCATGGTTATTTGCCTTGCTTTCCCAGTATATTGGGGGGGGGGGCAGCAGTCCTGCCTCTGCAAGATCTTTATAATGGTAACCTTTTACTTTGCCTTGATTGTTCCTTGTTGAGAAGTTGTTGGGGTTTTTTGCTTGTTTGTTTGTTTTTCAATTGAGGAGTGGGGAAAGATAGGGGGAATGCAATAAATATAAATTTGCTTCCCTCTAAACTAAGGGCAAAAATCATTTCCAGATGTCTCTGCAGGACATGGCAACTTAACAGTGCATTAGGTGTCACTTAAGACTTTTTATCACTCGCTGGAGGCTGTGCTGTATATAGCTAAGCCAAGACCATGGCAAATCAATGTGGATATTCTGGAACTGGGAACATATTTAGCCAAAGAGGGATCATGTCACTCTCTAGAGTGATTAGGACTAGACTTTGAGCAATTTTTTGTGATGATTCATTCCAGCTTCCAAAATGTCTATCATCTTTATTTGATCAAAGTGTAGAGATCAAACTTGCAGAAAGAAGCATAGTCACATCACATCTCTGTATTAATTTCATGGGTATGATAATAAATGTTTAACAATCAGATCTCTTTAGAAAAAATATACACATGATACACTTTTAAGTTGAATCTTCATTATTACCATATTTCCCATCACTTTCTTAAGTCTAGATAATCAACAAAATAGTAAATCAAGCCCAATTTGTAGCATTTGCTGATTTATGAGTTGTAAGTGATCATACTGAAAATTTAACAGTAGGTTCTTATGAACCAGTTCAACCAAGCCCCAGCACATTCCTATTTCTTATCTATAAAATAAAGGAGTATGACTACACCAACTCAAATATCTGCTCTAAATTTAATAGTATATAGTGAATATTTTTATATACATATCCCAAGATTCATCTTTTAATACTATAATATATTTGTAACCTTATCCTTGTGCAAATTCCTTCCAAAATGTAGATTGTGATTGCTCCATGACTTGCTAGTACTGTGATCCTTATCCATGCTCTCTTGTAAGAATTTCCACAGTAGAGGATCTAGGTCGCTTAGTGGATAGAGATCCAGACTTGGAGATGGGAGTACATGGGCTCAAATCTGGCCTCAGACACTTCTTAGCTATATATAGGAATTAAATTTTAATGGTTTGACTAAAACATATGAAAATTATAAATAATATGGTAGTCGCTGATTCAAAGTATTATTGCTTCAAAGTCTAAATGATTTTAATAGCTTTTATTTACAAAAGAGGTAGAAAGAGTGAAAGCAGAGAAATACAAAAGGGCAGAGAAGGCATTTGCCTATCTAACTAAACATTGCTCCTGTGCTCCACTCAGCCAGGACTTGCTAACCTTCAATCGGAATTTAACTCTCTCCAGAAGTCAGGAAAGGAAAGGAAAGCCAGTTATCCACTCGCCCAAGTTCCCTCCAAGAGGAAGGTCAAAAAGATGACTCGAGATGAAGGTGATTCCTGAGCCCCACTTGAGCTGACTTTCTTCTTGAAGCCAACTTCCTTCTTGGAGTTGACTTCCCTCGCCCAGAAATTCATGGCCTTTTTATAGTGACTTCTTGTCCCTTCCCCTTTTCACAAGGGCAGATCACAGCTTCCAAACTGCCCAGCACTCCCCAGGGGGCAGTGTTTGTAGGAACCAGTTCTCACTTTCTGGAGAGATATGAATTCTCATTTTCTGGCTGATTAAGTGAAAGGGTGAAGAGCTCTTCCACCTCGTGCTAAGTAGGGTGTTTGCTTTTGTTGATTCAGTTCAAAAGTAGACAAAGGAGAGTTAATCTTGTCTTCACAGTCTGGTGAGGTACTAAGTAGGGGTACTTAAGTTATTGTTAACCAAAGAGTTAACTCAAAATGTACAAAGGAAATAAAGAATTCCCTTCACAAGTGTGAACTCAAAGAGAACAAAGAATTCCCTTTTATACTGTGTGACCCTGGACAAGTCACTTAAGCCCAATTGTCTAGCCCTTCTCTTCTGCCTTGGAACCAATATGAATAGTGAATCTAAGACAGAAGGTAAGGTCTTAAAAAAATCTTCCACAGATACTCTACCTTGATTTTTTTAAGACCTTACCTTCTGTCCAAATAAAATACACATATATGTCAGTCAGTTACACACACACATATATGTATATACATATACATATATATGTACATCTTTATATTTCTGTTTCTACAGACACACATGCACATTGATGTATACTTTGGTAGATGACTACCACCACTACTCCAGTCATCTATCCAACTTCATATCTCCTAGGTACTTTTGTTTTCTTCCCATTTTTGATACTTAGACTGAATACCTTTGAATGGTGATGGATCTTATTTAGGTACTCTGCAGTATTCCACTGTTATATGTAGGTGCAAAAGATAGATCATTGGGTCTGGAGTCAGAAGACCTGAGTTCAAATCTAACCTCAGAAACTTGTTAGCTGTGTGACTATGGGTCAGTCATTAACTTCTTTTTGTCTCAGGTTTCCTCAACTGTGAAATGGAAATAATAATATTAACTCACTCTCAGGGTAGTATTGAGGATCAAGTGAGATAATATTTGTAAAGGGCTTAACACAGTGTCTAGCACATAGTAGGTGCTATAAGAATTATTGTTTCCATCATTGCTTCCTCCCTTCCTTCTTTCCTTCCTTTCTCCCTTCCTTCTTTTCTCCTCCCAAAATTCCAGGGAGCTGAGTGTTAATTAATTTCTCACTCCCCTTCCAAATCATAAAAGGGGCAAGAAGGGAATCTATTCAGACCACAACTATATCTACCCACCCACTGTTGGCCAGCTAAGGTCAGGGGACTCCCTTCTGGCCATTGTCTTCTCTTTCCATTCCCTTTCCATCAGTGTTGGAGACTTGTTACCTCACAGTCTAAGTAGAGTGCTCTCCTGTTTAGATATAGGATTTGAGATGTCGCAACCATCAATAGTCTTATTTATGTTTAGAAGCAAAGGTCCCAGTTTATGTGGAATTCTCACCCTGCAATTGAGTGAATTTATTGAGTTATTAATAAATTATGAAATAAAATAATTTAACTCACTCACTCCCAAGACAGAGAAGATATTTCTTTCCTCTAACCATTGAGATACTGGGATCTCTGCCCTAAACCTAGGAAGGAAACTTCCTAGATATTTTCTTTTATATAATTAGAATATTTAGAGCTTTACCCCTAGTTGCATCCTCTGATCTTGACCAATACTACATCCGTAATAAATAATATAGTAATTAACATTTATATGTTTCTAGATTTGCAAGCACATTATATTTAAGTGTGTGTATGTATACACACATACATATATATGTGTGTGTGTATATATATATATATATATATATATTCCTTTGATCATTGCTATTATCATTAGTATTTTACAGGTGGGGAAATTGAAACCGAGAGAGATTAAATGACACACACACAGCCACAAAGTTAGTAAGAGTCTGAAACAGGAATTTAACTCAGATCTCCCTGATTCCAAGTTCAGCATTCTATCCACTGTCAAGTCTAAGTCAACCACAGAAGTTTTGTATGAGAAGAAAAAGGGATAATAAATATAAAGCAATTAAGACATAATAAAAGAAGAAATCACAATAACTGGCTACCAGCCAACAAGCAAGGGGAAAGGGGATTAGAGAGATAAATCTTAGTGAGATTTCCACATAGTTATCATAAAGGGAAAGATGCCTCCCATAAAATACAACCAGTGCTTCTTGTCATAAAGTGGGAGGCAGAGGCAAATCACCATGTGCTTCTATCCTCAGTCCACAATTCCAGAGTTTTGTCTCTGTAGCCAAGACTCTGATTCTTAGCTTTCTTCTCTCTGTGTCTGTCTCTTTCTTTTTCCTTCCCTTTTCCCTCTCCCTTTTACAAAAAGTTAGAAATGTACAGGCAGCTAATGTCATGCACACTATCCTCTTGTTTCTCTGTCCCCATTGCTGCTCCTAACACTTCTTCCTTAGTATTCTCCTTCCTTAAAAGCTTTTCATGGAGCTGCATAATCTCACACAGTCCAATATCCAAATTGTTTGCTAGTTTCATTAACATTTCGAACTCTATTTACTAGGCTGCTTACCTAGCATTCAATTACTTGCTCACGGATAGGAAGATATATGTATCAGGCATTTGTTATAATAATAAATGTTATATACAGTTACGTAACTGTATATAACATTTATAGAGTGATTTAAGGTTTGTGAAACACTTTTACAAATATTTTTTCATTTAAAACTTATAATAACCCTAAGAGGGAAATGCTATTATTATCATCCTCATTTTACAGAGAAGGAAACAAATAAGAGGAGGTCAAGTGATTTGCCCAGGATCACTCAGGTAGTAAGTTTCTAAGGGTTTGAATTCAAGTCTTCCTGGCTCAAGGCAACATTTAATTTAGAAATGGACAAGAAAAAATACAAAAAAAATATTAGCGATTTAAAAGAAATAGAAGGGATTAAGAAGAAGTGGTAAGAATATAAAAAACAACTACACAAGAAAGTTCTTAATATCACTAATAACTGCAATGGTGTGGTTACTGATCTAGAGCCAGATCCTGGAGAATGAAGTCAAATGGACCTTAGTGTAGGTGATGGAATTCCAGCTGAGCTATTTAAAACGTTAAAAACTGATGCTATTAAAGTGCTGCATTCAATGTGACATCAAATTAGAAAAATTCAAAAGTGGCTACTGGATTATGAAAGATCAGTTTACATCCCAGGCCTAAAAGAGAGCAATGTCAAAGAATGTCCAAATTCCTGGACAATTGCATTCATTTTACATGCCTGCAAGGTTATACTTAAAATTCTGCAAGCTAGGCTTTAGCAATATGTGAGCCAAGAAGTACAAGAAGAACAGACTAATTTTTGAAGAAGCAGAGGAATTAGAGACCAAATTGCCAACATTCACTGAATTATGGAAAAAGCAAGACAGTTCCAGAGAAACTTCTACTTCTGCTTCATTGATTATTCTAAAGCCTTTGGCTGTGTGGATCACAACAAAATGTGGAAAGTCTTCACAGAGATGGGAGTACCAAATCATCTTACTTCTCTGTTCTGTATGTAGGCCAATTAGAACCAAATATGGAAGCTGTGTATTGTTACCTTATTTATTTAACGTTCATGCAGAGAACATCATGCAAAATTCCAGGGTGAACAAATGAAAAGCCAGAATTAAGGTTGCCAGGAGAAATCTCATTAACCTATATACACAGAAAATGCCATCCTGATGAAATAGAGATAAGAAAACTTAAGAAGGCCTTTGATGAGTATGAAAGAGGAAAGTTTTAAGCTGACTTGAAGCTTAACATTTGAAAAAACCCTAAAATTTCAGAAACTGCTCACATAACTTCCTGGCAAATAGAGGCAGATAAAATGGAAGCAGAGTCATATTTTATACTCTTGACCTCGAAGATCACTTCAGCTATAAAATTTTAAAATGCTTGCTCTTTGAAGGGAAAGCTATGGCAAATCTGGACAACAATCTAAAAATCAGATACAGAGCTTTGCCAACAAAGGTCCATGTAGTCAAAGCTATGGCTTTTCTAGTAACAACGTATGGCTGTGAGAGTTGAACTATAAGAACGTTGAGTGCAACAGAATCAACATATTCAAATTGTAGTGCTGGAGAAGACTTTTGAGAGACCCTTATACAGCAAGGAGATCAAATCAGTCAATTCTTAAAGAAATAAATTCAGACTGTTCACTGGATTGTCAAATACTGAACCTGAATCGTACTTTGACTTCATAATGAGAAGACAGAGACTCATTGGCAAAGACACTCATGATGGAAAAGATTGAAGGCAAATTGAAAAGAATATGGCAGAGGAAAAGACAGTGTGATCTTAGATAGACTTTGGGGGATAGTGGAGGATAGAAAGTCCTGGCATGCTATATAGAGTCTATAGGGTCACAAACAGTTGGACATGACTGAATGACTGAACAACCACAAAAACAACTTCTTAGCTTCAGATCTACCACTATTTCCAATGAAACACATAGCTACCTATACATATGCATCAACATATGTCTCTCAGGATATACCTATTTTAATACTTCAGAAATTACAGGATTATAGATTTTAATCTGTGATACCAGCTAAACCCTTCATTTTACTGATGAGGAAACTGAGGCATGGGAAGTTTAAGTGACTTACCAAGGATCACAGAGCAAATAACTGAGGAAGAATTTAAAGCCAAGTCTCTGGGATCCCAAATCTAATGCCCTTTCACTATACTGTGCTTCTTCTATTAGGTCTTAAATCTCAGTGATCCACAGTTTCTTCATCTCTAGCACCTACCATGTAGAGTTGATGTGATGACCAAATAAAACAAAGTGCTTTTCAGATATTGAAAATGCTATTTAAAGTTCACTCCCATTATTTTTTATTATTAATGGGGATAATAATCTCTCTCTACCTTGACCACCTTGACAACCAGCTTTCGTGGGTTTCTATAATTAGAAGAAAAAAAAGACCACCACCTAGTGATCACCCATCTGGTGATTAGCCTCTCCAGATTTAGTTCGGCTGAGCTTAGATCATAATCTTCTTCTGTATTTGAAAAACCAGACATTTTCCCAGTTGAACTGGTTCTACAATAGCTTGAGCTCAGGACCTATAACTTTTGAGTATCCAAGGTCATATTCATTCTGCAATGAAGTATGGAATAGAACTTTCATGTAGAATCTCAGGATAAACATCTTCATCACAATTCCACCCACCCTCAAAATTTTTATCCAAAAATATAGAAAGCAAGTTCTTCCCTTTCTGATGTATTTGATTTCAAATGCTTTGGGGGCCGGAATTGGAACTAAATTCTTTCATCTCATTCAGCTTGATGAACAATTGTTAGTATTTTCCCTCTGACTACTGCATTTCCTTTTCTTTGTTCATTTTTTCAGCTCTTTTCTTTTCCATGGTTAGTCCTTCAAAAGAAGCTCCCTATTTCCTTACTTTTACCTGAATTGGTTGGAAATTCTCATTTCTAGCTAGAGGGAAAGTAGATGCTAAAAGAAAAAGTTTGAAGGGGATATTTTTCCTTTTTTTTATTTTTTGAATGCCTTAAAACAAGATGTTTCTGAAGATCTGAAGCCTAGAGAGAGACAGACACCATAAATATTTAAAACAGGAGCATATTGTTTCAGTTAAAATTTATGGAGTGATTCACAACTCTTAGTTCAATTTTCAGAAATATACATCATAAGACACTGATGGAAAATATGCTCTAAAATGACTATATTTGCTCTCTAAAAGATGAGCCTTTTAGATATGCCTTCATTTCACTTACTAGAGAATTTGTGACTTAGAACCTAAACAGATCCACCATTTTCACAGCCCCAATCCTGTTGGGTTTTTTAAATCTCTTTGATGTTTTTACAAGCTGTTCTGATGAAGACTCATCTGTCACCACCTCTACTTTCAAAGCTGAGCAACCAAGCTGAAAGGGAAAGCTATATAATCTTCACCCCCCAAACTCTTATTGAGACTTTAGAGAGGTCCATTTTGCTAACCCTTTTAATACAAGGCATTTCCCCAAAAGGTTACAGAAAAATCCAGAAGCAACTTTTGGATTTAATCTAGATAAATGGGTTTGCTAATTCATTTTTTAAAAAATGATACTGAATTACAATTCAACCAAATACCTGGTTTAGCTAGTTATTTCACCAACTTAATCAGCTATATCAGCATAATCTAGATACAGCATAGGCTATTTTGACTCAGTCTGAAATATCTTTGTATTTGAAGATTTGATATAATGCATAATATATAGTTTTTGAATCTTATAAAGGATAAGGCTATTCAAAAGAGTGGCCTAACAATCCATGCAGGAAAAACTAAATGGATGAAAAACACTTGTTTTCTATATTATGGTTTGAAAATTGGATAGCCAGATGATTGAGTTAGTAGATCAGAACCTACATTTGGACAGGCACTGAAGATAGAATCCAGAAATAAACAGAATGCAGAGTTTATCTTTGTCAAATTCTGCAGCATTTTTAAGAATATTGGGCTTCTCCCTGATTCCAAGATCCACTTTTTGAGGGTAAATATTATTCTAATGATTCCCTGTAGTTGCCAACAATGAATTATCATGGTGTCTAAGAAATTATATGTGTTCCAAACAGCAATAGAAAACTACCTACTAGGCACAAACAGGCTAGCCTATTTTCAATGATGGTTGACCTACACTCAAAATGTGACATATTAAGAAAATGAATGATCATAAAAGGTGTCTGAAAATCTGGAGGATTTATGGGGGAAAAGCAATAGAGGTGGAAAGAAATGGAATTATTCTTGAACTCTACAGAGAACATACTAGCTCTTCCCAGAAATTATTCTAGGAATCTAAATGGAATTTGACCTACCCTAAATCCCCATGTATCAGTAATTCTTTACCTGTGGTCCTTCAACTTCTTTTAAAAAATATTTTGATAACTGCCTTTCAACATAATTGGTTTCCATTATAATGTTATGTTTTAATTTACATATTTAAAGAATTATTCTGAGAAGAGGTCAATAGGCTTTTCTAGAATGTCAAAGGGATCCATCATACACACACACACACATACACAGAAATTAAAATTGAGGTTGCTTGAATTACTCTATCTCCAACAATTGGCATGACTTAAAGTAGTCATCTCTTCATCCTTATAGCTGCTTTGTGTCCTTCAAAGCTCCTCTACTCTTGACCTATAGCTCAAGGGCATTCCCATAATATCCAGTATTTCCTGCTGTACTTTCTCTGGCTCCAGCCTTGCTCATAAAAATGGCAGGTCATTGGGCACTCCCTGGATGAAGCCAAGATCACATAGGACTATTTATGAAAGTGGTTTTGTAATTCACTTAGGAATGTGAACAATTAGACTATACTTAATACAAATTGTGTTAAACACATTTAATGTTCTATGACACTATTTTTTGCTTTCACTTTTAATAGCAAGTTGAAAACCTGGTTCTCATACTGTTTAGCATAGTGGTTTAGTATTTTTGAAACATTTCTATCTTCAAATACTGAGGCATTACTCCTTTCTTTACCCATGCAAAAAGGCTTATTAGTTCTTTATTCTCGAGTCATATTTCAGTTTGACTATGTTGATCTCATAATGACAAAGAAAGCAGGTCAAGATAATTATTTTTCTCTCCTTTATAAACCTTAGTGACATTTTTCATTTTCCCCTATTTCCCCCCTCTTTTGCAAACCTTTATTGATACCTTTTCCAGTTTCTCAAGATTTTCCTCTCCCTCTCCTGAGAGCCATTCTTAGCTTAAATAATTAAATAGAAAAAAGAAAGCATTTAAACAAAACTAACTAATAATGAATCAACTAAGTCTGACATCATATATTGTTTTTGTTTTTTGCCTCCTATATCCACCGCTTCTGAAAAGAAGAGATTTTTTTCCCTATTCTTCTTTGGAACTACATATTATAATTACATATTTATTATAATTACATATTACCAAGTTTCCATTTTCTTTTCTCATTTTCACCCTTTCAATTTAATTTATTGTGTCTCCTTGTAATTGGCATAGTTATCATTCCTTGCCATGCTATAGTATTTTATGTTTAGTCATTCTTTGATCAATGAACATCTACTTTCTTTCCAGTTTGGGGCTACCATGAAAAGTGTGGCTATAATTATTTAGATGTATTGTAGAATCAATCCTTTTAAAAGAGACAGAGTGGTATGAGGAAAGTATGAACATTAGAAGACTAGTTTCAAGTCTAGAAAATCTAGTTTCAAGATTTTGTTCCATCAATAGCCGGTTGACTCACCTTAGATAAATTGCTTTACTTCCCTGAAGCTATTTTTTTTTAATTTGCAAAAATTCAAGTCAATAAATATTTTTATACACTTACTATGTGCTAAGGGCCATGCTAAGTGCTAGGGATACAAAAAGAGGCAAAAGACAGGTTTAGATTAGAGTAGCCATGAAGCCCCTTTCAGTTCTTACTTTCACTCATAGTGATGTTAATTAACAGGTCTTACTTATGAACTATGAATTTTTGTGATTTAAAAAAAAAGACTTGAGTCTATATATATCATTCATTAGTGGAACTGAACATGACTGGAAGTTTAGGGATGCCCGCATAAAACCTCTGATAATAACTAGCCAAAGGAATAATCTTTGAAGCAGTAAGGGACATGAGCAGAAATGCCTTTATGACTTGAGAAAATGACCACACCTTTGTCTTTTGATTACCTTAGGCATTTTTGTCTCTAGATACTAGTGTAAATTCTGATTACACAATTAACACAATTCTTAGAAGGTTACTAAGATCCTAATCAAATTTTCTAGAAAATGACTAAATTTTATTAATCCTTTCTGTAGCATAGGCACAGTTAATTCTCTAAGATGACACCTAAGATTTTGCCCAAGTACTGAAGGAAATAGCTTATACTTTTCTTCTAGAAAAAGGAAAAGAATAGGAATGGTCAAACAGTCCTATAAACTCTGCTAAGTGGCTTGGCATTATCATAATCTCCTCAGACCACTCTATAAAGAGTATCCTTTTAGTACAATTACCTCTCTTTCCCCAATAATTTCAATTATCTATGGCTGTCCCATTCACTTTTTATTATCAAAATTATTTCAAAATATATAGTGGAATATCTAAACACCAAATCAAATATATTCAATTCCAATCAATCTGATTTTGTAAAATATTAAGGTATCCTCACATTTTAGCTTTCACGGTAAAATTTTTTTCTGCCCACTAATAAACAAAGTATTTGATACATAATCAACATTTATTAAATGCTTTTCATTCACTTATTCAATAATTCAGGCTGTTATACTTGGGGCATTTTGACTTCAATTATTTGGAAGACTATCATATGAGAAAAGAATTCAATTTATTTTGCTTGACTTTGAAGGCAGAATTAGGAACAAATGAGTAGAAATTTCATGGAAGAAAATTTAAGTTTGATATTCAGAAACTCTTCCTCATCATTAGAGATATGAACAGTTATAATGGGCTTCTTCAGGTAAAAGCATATTCCTTCTCACTGGAGGTCTTCCAACAAAGGCTAAATGACCACTTTGGGGGTATATTTTAGAGGAAAACATTTTCAGGTATGAGCTTGAAGAGTTAGCCTTTGAAGTCTCTTCCAATTCTGAGATTTCATGATTCTTTGACCTTGAACAAGTCATATAACATGTATTGGTTTTAATTTACTAATCTTTCTGTGAAATTAAGAGCTTAGGTTAGATGAGGAGTCAGCAAATTATGGGGTAGGAGCTAGCCTGCTCCTTGCTTTTTACAGTCCAGAAGGTGAGAATGTTTTTAAACTTTTAAATACAATAAAACTTTATTTAAAAATATAAAAAAACATTTTTAGCTCTCTAGTCATATAAAAGCAGGGTACGGGCAATAGTTTACTGACCCATGCATGGGTCAGAGGATATCTAACCAAAAGGGACTACCTGATGAGCCCAAGTTATTTTGAGCATTCTCAGTGTTTAGCTATTGGATTTTGGAGCATTTGTAGACAATTGATAATTGGTTCTAAAGCAGTGGATTCTGAGGATGTGGTGAAGGGAAACTTCTTTATTGGCCAAAGCCAGAGCAGAGGGAAGTTCAGATGTAACTAGTCATTCTTGGTCTGTTCTTTGGGTCCTGTCTACATGCTGATGAGAGACAATGGTGTAAGGAGCGAGGTCTCCCGCCTCTCCATCTGAAGCCAGCATGTGGCCTGGAATATGAGCCTCTGATCCTTGCCTCTTTGTGTTTATACTTCCTGCTTTTAGGTGAAGAAGATTAGTTACAGCTGCAACCTGATAAGCTTTGAAAAGTCAGGAGATTGAGCAGTCAGGAGATCTGGATGTAGAGTGCTTGCCAGTTTTTGTAGCCAGCCAGTCTACATCCAAGTGCTTTGGGATCTGGACCAGTGGTATTTGAGAGAAGAAATAATTCTGCATTTGGACATGAATATGGTGACACCAAAGCTATGTAGAAATTGTATTGTTTAAGTCTATTCTTCTCAGGGACCAAGTGATATAGGGAAACATTTCTCATCCCTCCTCTTACCAACTAAGTGCTGAGAGGAAATGCTGGTAATTTATTTTTGCTATATTTTCAAAGTAAATATCCCTTTGTGAAAAACAAATTCATTGAAGCATTTAAGGAAACACTCTAGAAATGGGAGCTTGAGCCAGTAGGATTTTAAAAAAATCTAATATCCCATAGGAGCACCCTTTTACCGTTAAGAGGAAGAAGGTAAAGCCAGCAATACTCTGGAAGAATGAGACCACAAAAGCACTATGCTAATATTCCTTTTAAGTCTGAAATTCCATTATTTTATATCATAAAATAATTGATATCCTCTTATAATGTGTGTTGGATAAAAAAAAAAGATGGCCCCCTATGAGGGTATTGACATTGAAGCAAAATGAATTCATTGGTCTACCCTGAACTTTAAGGGGATATTTATATTTCTAAAAGAAATTCTTGGTATTAGATATTCAAAAACTTTGTTTTTTTTCCACAAGAAAATTCTAGACAAATAGATTTCCTTCTATTATATTCTTTTTTTTTCCCAAAAAACTTTACCTTCTGCTTAGAATTGATACAAAATATTGGTTCCAAGGCAGTAGAGCAGTAAGGACTAAGCAATTGGGGCTAAGTGACTAGGGTGTAAGACCTAGCTTTTTTACTGAGTCACCTAGCTGCCCCCTTCTATTCTATTCCTATAGAGTAGGAATTTACTCTGGTTCTTACTCTGAATGATTGTTTCTACAAAGCACACAACTTTATTTCTAGGCCTTCATAAAAATGCCAGCATTTTTCTGTGTCCATATGTTGATAGGACAATGATGTCAGGCCAGGACAAGTTTGTAGATCCTTTGTTGTTCAGTCATTCCAGTTGTGTCTGACTCTTCATGATGCCATTTTGGATTTCTTGGCAGAGATACTGGAATGATTTGCCAGTTCCTTCTCCAGCTCATTGTACAGATGACGAAACTGAGACAAACAAGGGTAAATGGCTTGTCTAGAATCACTAAGCTAGTAAGTGTCTGAGGCCAAATTTGAATTCAGGAAGATGAGTCTTCCTGACTCCAGTCTGGGTACCCTATCTACTGCACCCGCTAGCCATACTCCAAAGCCTACCCATGAAATGTGTTATAGGACTTAGAGATGGAAGGCAAAAGAGAACCACCTAGTTCTACCCTCTCATTGTACAGATAGAGAAACTGACTCTGAAAGAAGATAAATGACTTGCCCAAATAGCAAAGCCAAGATCTCCTCTAGATCTTCTGTGTCTATCTCTAGTGTTGGCTAAAAGGTGAGATTCAAGATCCCTTAAAACCTTTTTGTAACACTTGCTCTTCTGGTATGAACATGCTCTGATTGGGATTAGTGAAGGTCCATAATCTACAACATATTTGTTTTGTCCCCTAAAAAATAAATTTAGTGGCCTTTCCTTGTCTACCAAACTCTGAGCAGGATATGGCCATATCTGAAGGCTTACCACTCTGAGTCATCACATCCCATTGATTCTCCTTTCCTTCTTTCCAAACTGAACTCATAAATAATATTTAAGGGAAACAATGCAAACCACTTTACTGTTTCCTCCTGATAATAGCAGAGATATTGAGACTAAGTGCTATTGTGGGTAAAGAATCTGAAGATTAAGTGCTCAGGAATTTACTCAGCCACATAAACCATCATGACGGGAGGGCTGATGTAGGCTTCAGGGCTACACTTAAAAGCAAAGGACAACATGGGGAAGCAACAGTGATTCCAAGGAGATTTATAAGAGTTTATATTTAAATGAGATAATGAACATGTCAAAATGATAGAAAATAAATTAACTGTAACTCCAAAGGGATTCTGTTATCATTGATGAATGATCACATTTAGCTCCTTAAAACATATCCATCTAATATATTAATATATACACTTATGTTGGGGTATTTATTTATTTTTTGTTCTAGAACTGTAACTTCATTAGTGCAGGGAACTGCTTGTTATAAACTCCCTCCATTGATGTAGATTCACAACTTCTGTGTATTATATAATCTTAGCAATTTGCTTGGGGCATTGAGAATGGTCATGCCATGAATGGTCACATAGTTAATATTATTATTATAATAATGATAACAGCATTGATCCAGTGCTTTACAAAAAGCATCACATATGATTATAATAACTTTAGGAGGTAGGTACTATTATTATTTATTATTATTCCTATTTTATAGTTGCAAAATCAGAGACGTAGGGGAAGCTAATACATGTTTGAGGTCAGATTTGAACTTGGATTTTCCTGACCATAGGTTCATCATTTATCCACTGTGCCACCTAAACTACTATTAGAGGCAGCACTTGAACCAAGGTCTTCCTGACTCCAAGGCTGGCTCTCTATCTATGTCACCTGGCTATCTCTATGTTCATATTTATATGAAATACATATATGTGCAACTTTTAAAATCAACTTTAACAAGAAGTAACATGATCTTTCTTATAACTGTTTCTGGGTTTTGGTGGTGAGTGCCTTTGAAAGACTAAATTATGATCGTTTCCATACTACACACAATTTTAGCCTAACTAGGGACTGCTGCCATTGGCCATATATCCCTTTGAACAAAGCTGGCAACTCAGCAGGTTACCTCGCATGCACATTTTAATAACTCCCAGTTAGTGTGACATTTTTTAAAAAGAATTTTGGATTCAGCTCATTATAAGACAGGCCTTTGAAATATTCAATATTCTTATTTCTAATTTTATTTCTCTTTCCCCTCAAATATTTAACATGGAAGCCTCACAAATAATGACGAGGCCCATTAAGTGGCAACATTAAAACAGCCTTTGGAAAAGTTTGATGGGGACTCCAGTTTCAGTAAAGGATTCTCAGTGGGAGCTGGGAGGAAAGTAGAATACCGTGTTCTTGGAGAAGTCTAGAATCTCATTCTCAGTTCTGGCCCTGACTTGAATTTTTCCCTCTGGGGAAATGAGGGTGGGTGGGAAGAACTACTGCTCAGCCACCTACCAGGACCAGGGAGCATAAAAGGGTCCTATAGTGCCCGAAGCAGAGTCCAGGCTGTACAAAAATGTGAAAGTCAAAGACTAGACCACGTTGCCTCAGAAAAGCCTCTCTTTGCCAAGATCTCTTTCCTAAAACAGGCTCCAATATCAGGGATTTATAGCAATTTGTCAGTGGACTACTCATTACAGGAGTTTTCTCATTTTAAAGTGTGCAATGAAAGGTTTATTCTCCAGGCAGGAGATTTCAGAAGTAAAGGTACCTAGGGGATGGGGAGGAGGTCCATTCCGAGAGCTCTTGAAATCACACTGGATGAACTCTCTGCCCCTTTCCTGCCTGTGCATAAAGGCTTTCCTTGAGAAAAAGGAGTAAAGAAGGTCAAAATTCTCACAGTCATGCCAAAGGTCTTCCAAAAGCCTTCCTCAGAATACAAGTTAATCTTTTACTTCTTATGCCCCCCCTTCCCATCCCCACACCCATTTGTATGCAGTGAACACCCCACAAAGTTAGCTCTCCTGTTCAATATAGAAGCTGATGGCTGATATATCTAATCTCAGTGTCTCAGCCAAGGAAAATATGAATTTTATTTCCTGTCTCCTAATAAACAAACTCTAAGTTAAAAGGGAAAAGAAAGGATCTGAATTTTTTTTTCTCCCTTCAAATTCGTATCCAAGATGAGTTAGTTATTAGGGCTTATAATCCTTCTGCCTGAATTTAAGAGCTCTTTGGAATAAATACCTTTTATATCCTCACCATGCAGGAATAAGGCATCAAAGCCAAATCTAGGATCAAGAAAAGTCAGTTATTAAATATGAAGAAACATGAAAGTATTTCAAAATCAACCCAAGTTGGCACGAACTGATCCAGTAATATATGATACTTTAACTGTGAACAGATTCTCTCTCAATGCCAATTACCTCTTACCAGAATCATCGAATCACAGCATTTCAAAAGTGGAAGTTACCTGAGTCCATATAATCCAATCTTTATCTGAACAAGAGCAAGGGTTGGAGTCAAAGATGTATAGATGTACAGAGATACATAGAAATCTTTACAGCAAAGTAGCTAGTGCTGGATCTGGAGTGAGGAAGACTTGAGGTCAAATCTAGCTTCAGAAACTTCCTAGCTATGTGATCAAAGGCAAGTAATTTAACATTTGTCTGCCTCAGTTTCCCCAACTTTAAAACGAGAATAATAATAGCCCTACTTTTAAGGATTGTTGTGAGGATAAAATGAATTAACTTATGCAAAGTGATTTGCAAACCTTAAGGGATTATGTAAGTGCTATTATTAATATTGATCAATTAATATTAATATTGAGGCAGCTAGGTGGTACAGTGGATAGAGTGCTGACTTAGAGTCAGAAAGACTCATTTTCCTGAATTCAAATCTGGCTCAGTCACTAGCTTTGTGACTCTGGGCAAGTTATTCAATCATGTTTGCCTCAGTTTCCTCATCTATAAAATGAGCTATGGAAGAAAACGGCAAACCACTTCAGTATTTCTGCCAAGAAAACCCCAAATGGGGTTATGAAGAATCAGATACAATTTAGCAAAAGCCCAAAGTGACTATTATTATTAAAATATGAATGATATATGTAACATATATGTATATATGTGCATATAAGTATACTATATATGTGTGTGTGTGTGTGTGTGTGTGTGTGTGTGTGTGTGTATCTTTGAACACGTCAGAAAAAAGGGAAAATTTTATCAATACTTTCCATTAACTCTACAAGCAGTTCTGAGAAAAGTTCCATCTTTGGTGACTTCCATCTGTTATTTTCCTTGGAAGAAACAGCAAAAGCAAAACACTCCAGGCTGAAATGAAAATGTCTTCTTCACAATGATTAGAGGATTTTCTTTCATCATTAGATGTCATTGTTATTATAGTTTATGTTAGCTAAAATATGTAGAAACATCTCCTATATGGAATAATCAGCATATAGGACCAAGGAAACTCAAAATCGTATCTGGGTCTGTATATTGAAGTTTAATTTGTTCTCTAAGTTCTCAAAAGGAGCTTAGAGTTCTAAAATGATGATTATCATATTTTTACAGACTCTAATATCCTTTGGTATTTTCCTCAATACCTCTAATAGTCAATATTCAGATTCATTCAGTCCATTTCTTCTCCAATCTAGTGCAGTGTTATCACAGTTTATGATTCTAGAATGACAGGGACTTCAGAGGTCATCTAAGTCCAACTTTCCATTTGAATAAAGGTCCAGGGATCATCACTGATTACTTGCCCAAGGAAATAACTTTCAAAAATCTTTTTTTTTTCAGTCTAGGTTTTTTAGCTTTGTTTTTCTATGGGGAACTAAGAAATATTCAGAAATAGAATGGCATTTCAATGTAAAATATTCATAGGAATTAGACAGGTAGAGAAAAAAGAAATAGAATATTCAAGGAAATAGTGAGCAAAAGTGCAGAAGTGACGTATGTTCAGATATAGCAAGTGGTCCCATTTGACTGGAGTTTAGCAGTGATTCCCAAAGTGAGTGCTAACGCCCCTGGTGGTTGCTGCAGCAAGCCAGGAGGGCAGTGATGGCCACAGGTGCAGTGATGGCCACAAGTGCATTTATCTTTCCTATTAATTGCTATTAAAATTTTAAAAAATCAATTTCCAGGGGGCTAAATAATATTTTTTTTTCTGGAAAGGGGGTGGTAGGCCAAAAAGATTTGGGATCCAATGGAGTATTTAAAGAAAAAGAATGGTAAATAAGACTGGGAAGATAGGTTCCGCTAAGTTAACATCTCCTTGATTGTTATACTTAAGAATCTGGACATCATTTTGCAAGTAATTGAGAGCCACTGATGGCTTTTGAGCAAAGGGGCAACATAATTAGGCTTCAAGAAAACACCTGATGATGGTATAGAGCAATTATTTAAGTGAGTAGGGATTAGGCAGGGAGATCAGTTAATAATTAGTAAAAAATACTTGTCCTATGATGAAGCAAAAGAGAGTCTACACTAGCATAGTGATTGAAGGAACTGGAAAGAGAAATATTCTCACTAAAGAAGTCTTCACAGCTAATTATTTATGAGGGGCAAAAGAGAAAGATGATTCTTTTGAATCTGGGTGTTGTGTTCACAATAGGGATAAAAATAGGGAAGTCTATCAGTTTGGTGGGGTGGGGAGGTACAAGATAATGAGTTAAGTTTGGGACATCTTGTGGTCTTGGCAGAACATCCAAGTAGGGGATATCCAGGAAACATTTGGAGATGTGGTCTAGATCTGAAAAGAAAAGGCAGGGCTGGCAATACTGATTTAAAAGTTATCTTTGTGGAGATAATAGTCAAAACTTTCAGACTGGATAAGATTAATGAAGGAAAAAGAAAAGAAGGCCAAGAACAGAATCCTTTTCTGTCCTGTCTTATTTTTATCCATTATTCAACAAATATCCCTCAAGTACATACTACGTATAAGGCACAGTGAGTTATTTCCTTGACATTCTTGGCTGATTTCCTCGTTTTTGTTTTAAACTTAAAAGTTATTTCATTTTGATGCATAAGCTCCATTCTATCTATGTAAGTCCCTCACTAGAGTAATAAAATATCAAAACCAATACTAAAGCAGGCTCTGATATGTTATTTTCTCCCTTCTATTTAAATGCTTGTATGTTACCCCAATTATATGCCCTGCTATATATTGACTACTAGTCCTTTTTTAGCATTCCCATTTTAGAGATAAATGAATTGGTAATAGTAAATGGCTTAGCATCACAATAGTTAAGCAAAGAATCAGGATTAGAAAACTTAGTCCATTCATGTTTTTTGTTAGCACAATGCCACACAAAGATAGAAGCTTTCATGATGATTTTTGATGCTACTCTGACTATATATAGTGTATTCAGCATCATGCCAGGCTTTGGAGGCAATATAAAAATAAGGCATGGACATAACTGCTAACACCAAGTGCAACAATCTTACTAAGACTTGACTTTCATATATGAAATCCCAAGAAAATACAAAATAGAACATGACAAATTATGAAGTTTAGAATGTAAATTATATAGCAATTGAAAAGAGGGAATATTATGTATGTATATGTGTATTTTTGCCCATATATATAATTTAATTTTACAAACATTTATAATCCATCCCTCCTACTACCCTTTCCTATTGAAACAGAAAAGAAAAAGAAAGAAAATTTAAAAAAAAACCTCATCACAGACATGTATATTCCAGAAATATAAATTGTCACATTGATTATATGTCTCTATCTGCATTTGTAGTCCATTAATTCTTTGACAAGAGATGAATAACATGTTTTATCACAGTTTTCCGGAACTCAGAACTTATTCTACCACTGATCAGAGGTCTAAAGTTGCTTTTCTCTAAAATATTGTCATTATCATATAATTGTTTTCCTAGTTCTGCTCACTTTGCATCAGTTCATACATGTCTTCCTATTTTCCTTTGAAAATATTTGCATTTTTTCTTATGGCAAAAGATTATTCTTTTATAATCATAGTTATTTTAGCTATTTCCTAATAGGAAGACATTTCCTTAGTTTCACATTTTAGTTACTATGAAAAGAGCTGCACTAAATATTTTTGTACATATTAGTCCTTTGCTTCTTTCTTTAATTTTTTAAGGATATAAATATAATAGTGGTAAAAGCTGGATAAAAGAATATACACTATTTAGTGACTTTGGGGAATAAATCCAAATTGCTTTCCAGAATAGCTAGATCAATTCAGAGCTCACATCTACCATACATTTGTATGACTATTTCCACATAGTCCCTCTAAAATTTGTCATTTTTCTCTTTTATTATCTTTTTCAGTCTAATAAGGGTGAGATGAAATATCAAATACTTTAAGTTTCCTTTTTATAGCACTGTATAACATTTTATATGGCTATTAGCTTGAATTTCTTCTTTTTTAAAACTATATATTCATATATTTTGACCATTTATTTGTTGTGGAAGCCTTTTAGATTTAAATTTTGAGTTAGTTCCATATATATACATATATAGTTCCATATATATATACGTATATATATGTAAATATATATGTTGGATATAAAACTTACTGGAAAATTTTCTTCAAAGACTTTTTTCATTTTGCTTGCTTCTTTTATAATTTAATTACATTAAATTTATTTATGCAAAAACTTTTTAAATTTTACATAATCAAAATTTTGATTTTTATCTCTTATGATCCTCTTTATCTCTTCTTTCCATAGTTGTGAAAGGCAATTTCTTCTTTGCTCCAGCTGATTTTCTTTAAACTGTCGGGCATGTGCCATCTCTCAGGCATTCAGAATTTTAAGTGGATTTGTGATCTCATTAATGTTGGTTATTTCCTTCAACAATGCAGATCAAACCCCATTCATACCTACCCATTCTGTGTCATTCTTGTCCATTTCCTTCAATGATTTCACCAATGGAGGGAACCAGTCCAAAGCTTCCTTGCTCTTTCTTGATATCAAGATGTTTGAAGGGGAGCATATAGGCTTTCAATCTATAAGCCATTATTCTTACCGTGCAATATGACCATCTTCGATTTTTACTCAGATATTCCTTGGATGGCATTCTTTAAACTATTTCTCCTTGTGTGTAAGATGAGGAAGTCTGCTTATATCTAATATGCACTTCTCCATTTTTCTTTGGTTGATCCCAATTGGTTGATATCACTTCTTTTAGAACAGGATTCATAATCATGTAGTACAATGATTCCCAAAGTGGGCACCACCGCCCCCTGGTGGGTGCTGCAGCGATCCAGGGAGGTAGTGATGGCCACAGGTGCATTTATCTTTCCTATTAATTGCTATTAAAATTAAAAAAAATTAATTTCCAGGGGGCTAAGTAATATTTTTCCTGGAAAGGAGGTGGTAGGCCAAAAAAGTTTGGGAACTACTGATGTAGTATATACTGTCCTGGAAGAACACTAGTATTACAAAGGTAGCATTTTTTTTTCATGGAGAAGCCTGGGATCATTAAAATAACTAAAGCTCCTCAAAGACAATCCAGTTCTATTTCCTCCTGCTGTTTAAATTCCAAGTCAAATTCACTGTCCTTCTGAATTATTTGTTCAAAATAAAAAGTAAGGGAATGAGCTCCATAAGTTACCATTTACATGCACATCACAGGCATAACAAGAGACAACCAACAAGGTATCCCATCGGCAGGTGTCAAAGTTATATAGGATTCTTTGAAGGCTGTAACAACTGAAATGATGCTGCTTGACAGACTTCTGACTGTTAGAAATAAATAGATATGCTCACCACTATCATGAAGGAGATATAGCTCAAAATACACATCAGGGAGAAGGTCTCTGTAAATGTTGCAAAGCCTCCTACAGGAGAGCTATATTCTCAAAGCAGGGATCTCCCTGCCCCCTCCCCAACAAGAAAGACAAATAAATTCTAATATTTGGCCTCTTTATGAAACTTGGAGGATTCAGTGAATGGCACATAGTAGCTCCTATGAATATTTCCTGTTTCCCCCTCTAGGCTCAGGTTTCCTTAATCTGCAATGAACTAAAAAAAAAAAAAAAAAAAAAACATTACAAGTCTTAGACTCCTGAGGCTGGGCTAGGACACTCTCAAAAAGAGCTAAATATTTTTGCTCCAAGTCTGAGCTGGTCCTTCACTGACATCCAGCAACTCATTCATGGCAGAGTGTTCACAAAATATAGTATCTTGCTAAAGTCCAAATACTTCCTCTCATCGTTAAGCTAATTTAGTGTAGGATGTGAGAAGGGGGAGCGTAAGCCGAAGGGATATAGTTATATGTGGGAGGAAACATGTAGTACATAGTAAGATTCATGGATTTAGTCAGAGCCCCTGGTTTGAATCCAGGATCTTCTACTTAGCATATCATTTTTCCAGACCTCAAATTTCCTCATTTGTAAAATGAAAATGTTAGAAGAGATAGCCTCTAAAAATCCCTTCTTGCTCTAAATCAGTGATCCTCAGGAAACTATACTGAGTCTCATCTTGAAATCTCCTATTAGACTTTCCAGAAAAAATATTACTTAGTTCCCCCTGTCACATACTATCACCCCAAAATGCACCTGTGGCCATCACTGCCCCCCTGGATCACTGCAGCACCCACCAGGGGGCAGTGGTGCCCACTTTGGGAATCACTGGACTAGATGAAGAGAACTCTAAGGACCCCTACTTACTAAGTGGCAAACTAGAGGAATCCAAGAAATAAGCTCTCAGAAGTTGTGAAGCAAGTGAAGGGTAGAGACTAGAGATTTATATTGAGGCCATCTCAATCTTCTGTTCTAATAGTTAATAAAACATAATTATACCTTAGGGAGCACAGATTATACTCTTAGATTATTTTATGGAAGATTTAAAGACTGCAGATATTAGGGATGTTGAAGAAAAGAAAAAAAAATCCACCCATATTTCTTTTTTCCATATTTGCATTGAATCTGTTACATAGGTTATCATTGCTATTTCCCAATCCCTCTCTCATCTTTTACCACAATAACACCAATTCATAATTGCACAAATTCATCTGGACCAAGAACAATGATACTTAAAACTGGAGAGATACGGAAGGAGAACGTGGGTGGGATTTGTGAAATGAGTGGAAGTCGAGGATATTCTGAGGAAATGACTTAATGGTGTTCAGTGCTAAGGAAGTGAGAATTGACCATATTGGGAAATGGAAACAGGAAGTTCTTTTATGAGACCTTAGGAAAATGAATCAAGATTTGAAGGAAAAGTGTTATATTGTCTTACAACAATGGGGGTGGAGGAATTGGAGAGGTAAGTATATCTACTTCAATAGCATGAACTTTTTGATTCTAGTCTGGATTTTATTTGGCTGTTCCTACAATCCTAATGTAACTTCTCCAATATTTTTAAAGCCAGTAAAATAGCTGAAAAATCCTCCAGTCAACAGTTGGTCAAAAATTCAATAAAGCATGTAAATTTTAATCCTGAGAAAGGTGCAGTCAACAGAAAGGCTGAGAAACATGCACAGAAAGACTCTATGGGCTGATTAGAGATTTTATAACCCAAAGTTCGACCCTTTTTTCCTTTCTTTTGAACAAGCATGAGGTATTCCAGAGCATAGAGGGTAGCCCAAGGTTCACACATATATTTATTTAGTTAGCAGGAGCATTCCTCTTTTTATAGCTCTAAGTTTTTAACTTTCTTGTTAGTAATGTTAACAAGGTTTAAAGTGTATAAAGTGAGCTGTGGCATGTAAAAAATTTTGGCCTAACTTGGTTCCCTCCCCCTGACTTTTTAAAAAATACATATGTTCATTGAAAAACTCCTACTGACAGACAGAATGCATTTCTATGTCTGGGTGAGTTTATAGATAGTGTTCCCACCTCCAGGCCACGAGGTCACAAATTTGTTTCTGATTCTATTAAAAAAACACTCAACAATGGTAAGTTTGTGTGTGTTTTTATGAGAGGGGACTGTTTTATGTGATCTAAGATGTTAAAGATACTCCAAGGAACCTTGCCTGAATGCTGGTCTTTGCACCCACAGGGCCTGACGCTCTGTTTGCAGCAGATTTGAGGAGCCTCATTGGATCATAAGCTCAAGCCAACCATCATAAATCTCAGGGCCTGTGTCTACATAAGGCCAAAAAGCACTTTATTTTCAGAGCACTTCTTAAGCTGCTTAGAAGTCATTTCAACCTGCTGTTCCAGCTTCATTTAGCTGGAGATCAAACACAGCATTTTGGGGGGGGGCGGAAAGAGAAGAGGAGAAGAGAAGAGATAATGTTCTAATCTCGAATAGATTTTAAAAGTACAGAAGGCTTGCTGGCCATTGTAGAAATAGAAGTGGGGGAATGGTGGGGGATTTTTACTAATGTCAATAGGGCAGTTTTCAGTGGAAACCTACAAAAGGGAAACAAAAACAAGCCTGAATGAAAATAGGGAAACTTACCCTTTCCTAGAAATGTAAGAAAAGGAACCCACTTCAGTTGAAAAAAATATTTTGAATTTTTGACAGATATCAAGAGAGAATAGTAACAACCCAATTCATTTGTGAAAGGAGGTTAAGTATCACAATGGACGGAACTTGGAGTTAAGAATCTTGAGTTTGAATGTAATTCCAGTCAATTAATAAGTTGTGTGTCCTTGGGCAAGCTCCATCTCACTCAACTAACCTATAAAATAACGAAATTGAACTAAGAGACCTTTACATTCCATTAAAAAAAAAATCTAGGATTTTGTTCAGCAATTATTCAATTTCCAAAAGGTATTGATGACTTTTTTTTTAATCAAGTCTATATCAATATAGCTACTGTTAACCATTCCCACTGTGGGGACCACAATCTTTGTAGGCACTCATGTTCACCACCTGGAAGTCATCCTCAATCTTACCCTTTCCCTAATTCCTCATATCCGATCCATTGCAAAGACAAGTCTATTCTGCTTCTACTAACTTCTTGTGTTGGTCCCTTTATCTCAACTCATACTGTCAACATCTAAGTTCGAGACCTCTCAAGAGTAATAGGTAAATATCTCCTAATTATTAAATTAGCTCTCATTCTCTCTTCTCTAGATCATCTTCCAGCATCCATTCCTAAAAGCACAAGGCTAACTGTATTGTTTGCCTAATCATAAAGCTCTATGAGCTTTATTGGACTACGAGGATCAAATATTAACTACCCTGTGTGTCGTTGAAGTCTTTTGTAGAGTGGCTTCTGCCTATTATTAAAGTCACATTATTCTCCATACAGTCTACATTCTACTCACATAGGCTAATTGCTCTTCCCTGAATCTTCCATCTTCATGTCTTTACATTGGCTGTCTCACCTCCTTGGAATGTACTTCTTTTCAACTCTGTTTTTTGAACTCTCAAGCTTCCTGCAAATCTCATCTCAATCCCCCCTTTAATTCTGCCTTTTATGATTTTTCCTAATTCCTCTTTCAAAATTCCTCTTTGTTCTTTATTTAATTTTCTGTATACATCTCTCCCTTCACCTCCAACAGGAATTCCATTCCAAATAATTCCAAATTGTATCAACTATTGAAAATTTAACTATCAAGAAATAATAAGGAACTCTATGAATACAATTAAATACTTTTTAAAAAGTTAAAGACAAACATGTAATTGGATTTTTTTTTCTCTTGTGATTCTGTTGGCAATACATAGAAATGTTGATGATTTTTGTGGGTTATTTATATACACTATTCTGTTGGTTTTTAATTTTTCCAATTTTTGATGAATTTTCCAATAATTTTAATTTATTATAAATGGCTTTATAATAAAAATGATTACTACTTACATTAATTTACTTATTCATTTGACATATTAAATTCATCTGGAATAACCAAAGGTCAAGATTATCAAGCAAAATGAAGGGAAAAAATAAGAAAGAATGAAGCCTGGCAGTACCAGATTTCAAACTATATGAGAATTTTTATTTTGTTTATTTATTGCAAAAAAATTTAATCAATTTTCCAAACAGGCAAACCAAAAATTTCTCCAGTAGTATGTCTTATTTCAAATTTTTAATCAAGACCAGATAATATACAATTTGATAAAGAACTTGGTTCTAAATTAATGTGAAAAATTATCTGAAATTGAACATTTCTCATTAAAAATAGTCAAATGAAATACTATATCAAACATTTTTCCTCATTTTATCCAACATTCCCTGATTACATTAATACAGACTAGCAAAGAGGCATATGAATAAATATGCAACCTGTATAGCCATTGACATAGATACCAACTTTACTAAAGATCTTAAATGGTATTCCATCATTCTGTAAAGCAGCATCTAATTGGAATTACTTTCCAATTTCTGAAGTTTCACAGCCATGTAATAATCACAATAATTTGTTAATGTTAAAAAATAGAAAGGTTGATGTATAGGTCAAATTATGTGCAATGTGCAATATATGAAATATAATTTACAAAGGCAAACAAACATAATAGCAGGTTTCCAATAATGAACACTGCAATTACTCAAAAAAGTTAACTAAAATGAGAACAAGAAACCAATTTTTTTTCTTCCAATGATGTTGTTATTGTTTTAGTCTGTATCTTCCATTATTTTCCCTTCTATACCATTAAATAAATAAAAAGGATAAAGAATGCCCTCCACACATTGCTACATAGATTCTCAAAATAAACTCTCAAATAGGTTTTGTCCAAAATATGTGCCTCTTTCTGTATTTTGTTTATTATCTTTCTATCAGGAGATGAGCGGAACATTTCACATTTATTCTTATAGATTCGTGATTTATCCTTGCATTTCACAAAGTTATTAAAATTAAAGTTTTTTATAATGTTGCTATCATTGTACAAATAATTTCAATTCTGTTCACTTTGGCCTGAATTAATTCATAGAAAGTTTTCCATTTTTCCTCAAAAATTGTTCATTTCATGATTTCTAATGGCACAATAATATTCCATTACATTCATATGCCACAATTTACTAGGCATTCACAAGAAGAGGCCACTCCTTAACCAATGTTTGGCTCCCATCTACAAAAAGATTTTGAACAATATTTTTGTACATATAGATCCTTTCTTTTTATTTTTTTGATATACAATACTAGTAATGACATAGCTCAGCCAAAGGCCCTGACCATTTTAATAAATTCTGGGGCATAGTTCCAAATTCCTTTCCAGAAGGACTGTACCAATTCATAACTCCACCAACAGCTCACCAGTGCACCTGTTTTCCCATAGCTTCTTTAATAAAGATCCTCTGATAAAAATTTGATATCTAAGACAAAGGACTGAATAAAATATATAAGAATAAGAGCTACTCCCCAGTAGAGAAATAAGAAAATATGAAAAAGAGGAAGATGAAGAAGAACTTCAAGCTATCAATAGTCATATGAAAAAATTCTCCAAATCATTAATAACTACAATTACAAATAAATTACTACTTACAAATAAATAAAATTATTAATATATAATAATTAAAATTAGAACTAATAATTATAAAAAAGTAAAAATTAAACCTCCCTGAGATTCTGCCTCTTAGCTATCAGATTTTCAATGATGATGTAAAAGGGAAAATGGTAACACATTTTTTAAGGGAACTGAGAAAAAGAATGAGATACTGATTTTTGAACATAGACAATGTGAGAATTTATTTTGTTCACTATGCATATATTTCCATTTTTGTTTTAAGTTTTCTTGAGATCTTTTTTGTTCTTTTCCATTGGTTGGGGATATAGGAATTAGGAGAGAAAAGGTGCTTTTAAAAAAGAAAAAGAGAGTCATTGAAGCATTATTTGAAAAATATCATAGAAAAAAGATAGGAAGTACAGCAGATAAGTAGGACAGCTTTGAAAGTTAGATATTTAATTTATTACATACTACAAAAGAAAAACAAACTAAATAATGTGGATTCATGATTTCATGTATAATTCTCCTTTTCTAGTCTACTTTTGTAAATGCTTATTTTATTTGGTGTTTGTTAGGTACAGAGTAAAAAGCTGAAGTTAAAAAAAACAATAGATGAGTCATCTGGGTGAGAGTGAGGGATAATGTAATAAATTATCCATGTGGTCCTTCTATAACCAAAGGCAAGAGAACTAAGAAAAGATAATATACTGGGTGGACCCTCTAAGATGAATTTTTTGTAGGACATTTATAAGAGTAATAGAAAATGAATACTGTGAATAGGAAGTCATGTGCATATGTAGAGGGAATATCTATATATGGATGAAATTTACAGATCCATCTGTGATTTTTAATTATTAAATAACCAAGAAAAGATGGGCTAACCTCAAAAAAGACTGAATTTTATTTAATTTTTTCATTTTCAACACATTAACTTGCTGTGAATATAGTAACACTGAGCAATTGGAAGCTTTGGAAACTATGGATAGCTGCTTCTTTGTATTCTTTGAATTTCCTTGATACTGTTCTTTTGTACTTTTCCTTATACCTGTTTTAATTATTCATCAGTTCCCTTTGCTGGATTTTTATCCAGGTCATGCCCGTTAACCATGGGTGTTCCCTAAGATTTTGTCTTGAGTCCTCTTTTCCCTCCCTCCATACTAGTTTTGTGAGCTCATCTGATCCTATAGATTCAATTATCATCTCATTGCAGATGATTCTCTAATCTCTTTATCCAACCCTAATCTCTCTCCTGACATGCAATCTCACATATTCAACTGCCTTTTATACATCTAGAACTGAATGTCCCAGAGGTATCTTAAACTCAATATGCCTTTTTAATCATAGGAAAGTCATATATTTTTAATTTTTCATTTATTTAATAGAATTTATACCAGATATCTCAGCCCATATCTCCATTCCCTGCACCATAGAAGACACTACCCAACAAAAGGAATATGTATAGGTGGATTGGGTTTTTCATGTTTCTAATTTTCAGGTCATTCTCTGGAGGTAAGCATTCACAAGCTATTCTTTAAATATTAATTCTTTAGATGTATATAATATTTTACTTGTGCTACTTATCTCATTCTTCATTATTTCATGTTGTTCAAGTTTTTTTAAATTAACTTGCTCAGCATGTCTTATGGTGCAATAGTATTCCATCATATACCTCAATTTTTCTAGCCATTCCCCACTTGATAGACATTTATTAATGCGAATCTATTTCCGAGACTTTGCCACTTCAAAGAGAACTGTTATAAATATCTTGAAATGTGTTGGTTCTTTTCCTTTTCCCCTGATCTCCTTGGGAAACAAACCAAGCAATTGAATTGCTAGGTCTAAGGGTATGCAAAGTGTTATAATTTTCTGGGCATAATTCCAAATTGTTCTCCAAAATGTATGGTCACCAATAAGGCATTAGTATCCCCATTTCCCCACATTCCTCCCAACATTTGCCATCCTGCCTTTTTATCATTTTAGCCCATCTGACTGGTGTGAGATGATATCTCAGAATTGTTTTGATTTGCATTTTTTACTCAGTAGTGATTCAGAGCATTTTTTCATATATAACTGGTTTCTTTATCCAGAAATTGATTGTTTCAATTAATTTTTAGTTGAATCTCTAGGATTTTCCATATATACCATGTTATCTGCAAAAGGAGATAATTTTATTTGCCCATTCGATTCCTTCAATTTCTTTTCTTCCGTTATTGCTATTGGTAGTATGTCTAATGCTTTTTAAATAATATTGGTGATAATCAGCATCTCTTTTTTACCCTCATAGTAGTGAGGAAGCTTCTAAATTATTTTGATTACAAATAACATTTGCTGATGGTTTTAAATAGAGATTCTTATCATTTTAAGGAAAAATACATTCATATCTATTCTTTCCATTGTTTTTAAAAGAATGAATGTTGTATTTTGTCAAAGACATTTTCTGTATCTATTGATAGAATCATATGATTTTTTAATTAATATAATAAACTATGTTGATAGTTTCCCTTATATTAAGCGATCCTTTCATTCCTGGGATAAAACTTGTTTGGTACCAAATACATATTCCTTTTGATATACTGTTATAGTCGTTTAGCTACTATTTTAATTAGGATTTTTGCATCCATATTCATTAATGCAATTGGTCTATAAGTTCCCTCTTCTATTTTAGCTCTTCCTGGCTTATATATCTGCATTATATTTCTTTCATGAAAGGAGTTTGGTAAAATCCCTTCTTAACCTATTATTTCAAATAATTCATTTAATATGAGAATTGGTTGATTTTTGAATGTTTGGTAGAATTCACTTGTAAATTCACCTGGTTCTGTTCTTTTCTTTTAGGACATTCATTTATTACCTGTTTGATTTCTTTTTTGTAAAATAGGTTTATTTAGATATTCTCTGACCTTCTTTGATAGTCTAGAAAATTCATAATTTTATAGGTATTCTTTCATTTCATTTACATTATTACATTTTTGGCATGTAATTGAGCAAAATAACTACTAATGAGTGCTTTAATTTCATCCTCATGTGCAATATATTTACCTGTTTAACTTTAAGGATAATGATTGGTTTTTTTCTTTTTAAAAAAATAATTTTAACAAATGGTTTATTTTGTTAAATTTTTCATAAATAAATCCTTAGTTTTATTTATTAATTCAGCAACTTTTTACATTCAATTTTATTCATTTCACCTTTATTCCAATTTGGAGTTTAGTTGGAGATTTTTAATTTGTTCTTATTTTCTATTTCTAATTTAGTATTTCCATTCCCAATTCATTGATCTGTTCTTTCTCTATTTTATTGATATATTCATTTAGGTATATAAATTTTCCTCTATTTACTACTTTTGCTATATCCCATGGGTTTTGGTATGTGTTTCATCATTATGTTCTCTTAAGTGAAATTATGTATTATTTTCATGACTTGTTCTTTAACCCAGTCATTCTTTAGGATTAAGTTCTTTAGTTTCCAACTAATTTTTACTTTGTGTTTTTACAGTTCTTTATCATATGTAATTTTTATTGCATTGTAGTCTGGAAAAGAATCATTTAATATTTCTGCTTTTTTACATTTAACTATAATGTTTTTGTGCCCTAAAACATGGTCAATGTAAAGATATTGTACAGTCGAGAAGGTCTCCCTCCTCTTTTCTATTCCTGTTCAGTCCTCTCAAGATATCTATCATATTTAGCTTATCTTTCTATTCTATTCATCTCAAATTTTTATTTTATTTTTTGGTTAGTACTATCTAATTCTGAGAGGAGAAAGTTGAAGTTCCCCATTATTATTGTTTTGTTATTTATTTCTACCTATAATTATTTTGGCTTTTCCTTTAAAAATGAATACTATAGGGGCAGCTGTGTAGCTCAGTGGAGTGAGAGTCAGGCCTAGAGACAGGAGGTCCTAGGTTCAAACCTGGCCTCAGCCACTTCCCAGCTGTGTGACCCTGGGCAAGTCACTTGACCCCCATTGCCCACCCTTACCAATCTTCCACCTATGAGACAATACACCGAAGTACAAGGGTTTAAAAAAAAAAAGAAAAGAAAAAAATGAATACTGTACTATTTGGTGCATATTAGTTTATATGGTTTAATATTGATAAAGATTCATTATCTCTGGTATCTTTAAACATAATATAATTTCCCTATTTATCTGTTGATTAAATCTCTTTTTGGTTTCACTTTTTCAAAGATCATGATAGCTACTCCTACTTTCTTTGTATAATCTACGTTATAGTATATTTCGATACAAGCCTTTATTTTTACTCATATGTTTCTCACTTCTAAGTGTGTTTCTTATAAACAACATATTATTGGGTTTTGGTTTTTTTTATCCATTCTGTTTCCATTTCCATTTTGTCCATTTCCATTTTGTGGATGAATTCATTCCATTTACACTCAAATTTATAATTACTAGTTGTGTATTTCTCTCTATTCTATTTTCACTCTCTGTTCTTTTCTCTCTTTCCTTTTGCCCTATCCCTTCTCCAAAGTCCAATTTCTTCTAACCAATACTTCTCTAACCACACCCCTTATAAGAATCCCTCCTTTATCCTCTTCCTTTGCCCTTCTAGTTCTAAATTTACCCACCCTTTCAAAAGTCTTCTCTTTCATCACCCACCCTACCTTTCTCTTTCTTTTTTTTTTAACCTTTTTTGTAAACCCTTACCTTCTATCTTAGAATCAATATTATGTATTGGTTTCAAGGTATAAGAGTGGTAGGGGCTAGACAATGGGGTTTAAGTGACTTGCCCAAGGGCACATAGCTAGGAAGTGTCTGAGGCCAGATTTGTCTCTCTTCAAACTATTTTCCAGATCAATTTTTTTTTGTTGTTGTTGTGTGTGTGAGATTTTGAATCTCTTTTTCCAATTGGGTGACCTTATTTTCAAGTTTTCTTGATTTTTTTTTGCATTGCTCCTATTTTTTTCCTAATTTTTTCCACAACCTCTCTCATTTGGTTTTTGAAGTCTTTTTAATGTTCTTCCAAAGATTCTTTTTGGGTTTGTGACCATTTGATGTTCTTCCTCATTGTTTTAGATGTAAGTGTTTAACTTCACTGTTTTCTGAATTTGAACCTCCGTCTTCTCTGTCCACATACTTGTCTCCAAGTTGGGTTCTTTCTATTTCTCTTTCTGCTTTCTTTTGTTTACTCATTAAAAAAAATTAGTGGCTAGTATCCTTAAGTGTTAGCTGTTTACAAGGTATAGGGGATGATGCATCAGGTTTTAGGATTTTTTGTGTTCATTATTTCCTGGGCCTTGCTTAGTTCTTCCATTTTTTATAATACTGGGCCTGGTATAGTTCCTGCTTCTTCTGATTCATACCACAGTTCTTGTTTTACCTCAGGTGCTCCAACCAGGGCCCTTCAGCAGTTCTGCCACTGAAAGCAGACAGCTCCACCTCTGTGGTCTCTGTCTATAAGCACCAGCTCACATTCCTCCTAGAATGGCATCCAGGGACTCCTCTCTCATTAGAGTGACCATCACAAGCAGGACCTTTGCACTTCAGCCACCACACTCACTCCTGTGAACTCCCTTCTCACTCTTCTTCTCCTGAAGCCACAACCTGGGAAGGAGCAGTATCTGATCAGCACTCCTGCACTCCCATAAGTCCTTCTCCAGCCAGCTGCCAACCCTTGAGCTGTGGGTGTATGAAAATCTCCAGAGCTGAGGCTGTGACCAAGCCTGTGGCTCTGCCATTATCTGCCACTGGGGTGTAGGTTCACCCATCAGGCAGATAAGGTGAGATTGCCTGCCCCGTTGGGTTTGCAGTATTTGCACTTTAAGCCTCACTCAGGTGAGACAGTGGCCAGGGAGGTCAGACACTTTCTATTCACCCTGCTCTAATCCTGACTCATTGATTTCTGCCACTTTTAGCATTAATTTTTGTAGCATTACTTTTTTTATTGTGGGTTAGTTTGGAGATTGAGGTAGTCTCATAGTCTACTCTGCCTTTTTCCTACTTCAAACTCAGTATGCATAAAACTGGACTCATTTTTCCCCAACCCCTCTCCACAACTTCTTATTAAATTTATTACAATGAAGGACACCACAATCTTCCCTGCCACCCTGGCTAAATTTAAGTATCATCCTTGGCTCCTCACTCACTCTTACCCCCAATATCTAACCTGTTGCTAAAATCAAGACATCTCAAGTATATGTCTCCCTCTGTCCTCTAATACCGATATCACTCAGGTTTAGGTCCTCTTCACCTCATATTTGCCCTAATACAATAACCTTCTTTTCAGTTTCTCTGCCTCCACTCTCTCCCCACTCCAGTTTATTTCCATTCAGTTATCAAAATCATCTTAAAGTACCAATCTAACCATGTCAGTCCCCTCATGAATAAATTCCAGTGGCTCCCTATTACCCCAAGAATCAAATATAAAATCCTCTCTTTGACTTTTTTTTAATAAAACTCTCATCTTCTTTCTTAGAATTAAAACTAAACATTAGTTCCAAGGCAAAAGAGTGGTAAAGGCTAGACCATTGGGATTAAGTGACTTGCTCAGGCTCACAAAGCTAGGAAATGTCTGAGGCTGTATTTGAACCCAGGTCTTCCTGTATCTAGGCTGGCTCTTTATCCACTGAGTCACCTCACTTTGCACTCTTTGACTATTAAAGCCCTCCAGAACCTAAAATCTTCCTATCTAACTAGTTTCTATGTACCTTATTTTGTCACACATACTATGCTATCTAGTGTCACTGGCTTCCTTGATGTTCTTCAGAAATGACACTTGATCTCCCAACTCTATTAATTTTCACTGTCTAATTGTCTCTCCTGGAATGTCCTCCTTTGACATCTCTGTGCCCTGGATTCCCTAATTTTTTTCACACCCAATATCCAACATTCTGCAAGAAACTATCCTTCCTCGGAGATCACCTCCTATTTGCCTTATATAGTCCTATCTCCCCAATTAGACTGTGAGTTTCTTGAAAGAAAGGATTATTTTTTTTAACATTTCTTTGTCTTTCCCTTTAGGACAGTAGCTTCTTGTGGATTTCTGTCATGTCTGACTCTTTTTACCTCATTTTGGGGTTTTCTCAGCAAAGATTCTGGAGTGATTTGCTATTTCCTTCTCCAGAACATTTTACAGATGAGGAAACTGAGGCAAACGGGAATGCTCAGAGTCACACAGCGGATAAGTGTCTGAGGCCAGATTCTAACTCATGAAGATAAGTCTTCCTGACTACTTCACCATCTAAACAGTTGGCACATATTAAAGGCTTAACAAATGCTTGCTGACTTGGTGGTCACTACATTCTAGATAAGAATTTTCCAATTGAACAGCTCTGATGCTTCAAGTTTACAAATTGTTTTCCTTGCAATGACTATGTGAGATGAGTAGTATTATTCTGACCCTCATTTCAAAGATGGAAAACTGAGGCACAGAAAGTGTCCTTTTGCTCATAAATATCAGAGACAGGAATTGAACCTAGGTCTACTAACTCTGAATACAGCCTGTTCTTTAGTAGATCCTTATCCCTTTACTCTGAGTCTTTATATAAATCAACTCTCCTTCCTAGACGAAGTTAAACTAGCTAAACAAATTGCTTATTAAGCCTTAGTCTTTTCCATCCTTTATTGGTTGATATTGTAGCCTTTTTGAAACTCAAGGGGATCTGAGGTTTGAGAAACAGGAGACCTTTGAGGTTAGAATTAGTTCAAAGTTTCAATGACATGTCCTAGTTTGAAGTAGGAGATCTTTAAAGGATTAAAAGGGTTTTAGATTATTTAACTAGACCTCAAACAGTCTCTTTTGAGCAACATTGTTTTTAAATTTAAGTGTAAATGACAGAGCAACAATTGAGATTGTGTTTCTCCCAAAATATACACTGACTGGAGAATTGAGGGTGGTTTCTTAATACATATAGAAACACATAAATATTCACACACGAGGATTTTTCCAACATGATGCTGAAGCATCTGACAAATCCAACAAATGAGTGACTTCCCTGTTAGAATGAACTCAGTGAGAAACTTCCCTTCCTGGAGTTTTTGGGATCTTAGCTTAAGATCTGTCAAGGTTACAAATTTATAGAAACAAATCTTCCGCGGTATTTAGTTTGATGAAAATTCTTAGAAACCAAACGGTTGATGCCCACCCTATTCTGTAATTCTGATCATATTAAACTTCCTCAAGTTTAATCAAGAATTAAATAATTGAATAGTTAATTGGAAACAAACTTTGATAACAAAAGCTTCATTTACACTATTGAAGATTAAAAAAAAACATCTATCTGTCATGGGTAAAACCTCACCCAAGTACTGAGATGACCAAATGACATATGTTTTCAGGTGCATCATATGTAACCCTCTATCTTATTATTTCTTTTTGTTTATCAGAGTTTCATAACTTTGGACCCTTGGCATTTGTACTTCCTGTTAAATAGAAAATGTTTCAGAATGTTCTGTTAAAAGACACAGCAAATATTGATGTGATATAAATTCATCATTGTCCAAACCTTCTGTGCTCAGGTATTTCACAGCATAGCCCAATATTTTTTCAGAGAAACACATAATGCAGGGAAAGTCACACAGAGTAACACAGACTTCCAGAATTCATTTCTCTGACAAAAGTTTCATTTGGCTTATTGTCCCTCCCTCCTTCCATAACAAATAGACTTGAAACACTACACCCCAAAGTTCTGGCTCTCCATGATTCAATCAACTCTCTATGGGCAGCCTCAGAGTATAAGTTTAAAATTGGAGTTATCATTCACAACTGTTGCTTACCAGCCCCACAGTTCAGTTGCCCTGAATCCCTTTGGTAGTATTCTTCATGTTAGATAGTATAATAAAATAACAATAACAATAACAATGATAATAAATGATATTATTAAATAATTATTAGATTAATATAATTCCATTTGTTATCATCATCATCCACTACCATCATGTTTGGCACACTAATGATGCTTAAGTACCTTAGGTTAGTTCATTTCATTCTTCTCCCCACCTTTCATCCGTTCCCTTTTTTTCTCCTCTATTATAAGAATATAGAGTTAAGCAAAATAAATTTTCACATTGTTCATGTCCAAAGAAATCTTTCCTTATTTTCATTCTGAGTTTTACACCTTTCTCTCAGGAGGTGGGTAATAAATTTCATTATTCTTCTGGAATTATGGTTGGTCATTTCACTGAACAGAGTTAAGTCTCTCAAAGTTGTTTGGTTTTATAATATAGTTGGCTTTGTATTGTGTGGTGAAAATGAAGGGAGGAAGGTAGGAGGATAGGATGGATGGGAGAAAGGAGAGAGGAAGGTAGAGGAAGGAAAAGGAAGGTAGAGGTCCCCAGCCCCATAGAGGGGGAAATTGATCAGAGACCCTAATAAATGATCAGAAAGCAACTTTAGGGTTTGAATAGCTAGGTTTTATTTTAATTAGAAAGGGAAAGGTCTAAGGAAAACTAGGAGGTAGGAAGAAAGAGAAAAAGGCGCCAAGAGAGAGATCAAGGTCTCAGGGTAGAGAGCCCAGCCAGCCTCCAAGATTGAGAGAATGAAAAGGCACCAAACTTTCCTTTTTATTCTTTCCCTGACACCTCCCCCAAAGGAAGTGGGAGGTGTCAGGGGAAGTTATAGCAGAGACAGTCCTGGGAGATGTAGTCTTCCAGGGTTTACAATAATTTCAAATGACACATTCCCCCCTATGATCCTTTGGGAGACCAATCTCCCCAATGGGTTATAACAAACATAAATAAATTTACAATTACAATAAATAAAGGGTAAATACATCAATACGAGGGGAGAAAGGTAACAATTTTTACAATATAAAGAAATCAAATGGTGTTTTTATGAAAATATTCAGGGGGCAGTGCCCTTTTTTCACAACAATAGATACATACATAAAGCAAATTAATTTAAACAAAACAGGTGAATTTAACAAAACAAATGAATTTTAAAACACACAAATGAATTTTAAAACAAGACAAATGAATTTTAAACCCCCCCAAGTTCAATATTTTTTCATATCCAATTGATCTCTTAGGCTCCTGGATTATTTTTTCTCCATGAGGTCTCTATGGGCATCTCCATTTAGATTCCAGGAGGCAGTAAACTTCTTTTATAAAACAATCTAAATTCTCCATATGAAATAAAAACACATTCCCTCCTGAGGAGTATAGAAAGAAACAATGAAATTGCACAGGGAAAATATGACTGAGGCATGAGGCATGTGAATCACTGCCAATCAAATTCATTAGAAAATTTAGCACAAAAACCAAATAAGTAGTGTATGAAAAATTTTAAACATCCAATCCTAAATTTTATATGGAAAAAAATTCTAAATAAAAAAAAATAGAAAATCACACTAAGTCTTTGAATAATGTCCAATTAAAGTAATCCACGTCCAATATCATGCACTTACCCACTTAGTAGCCAGTACCACAGTCAACCACCACAGTAAGAAAGTTAGGAAAAAGGACTAGATTTATATTTATTGGTCTGATATTACATTGTTTCTTTTTTTCTTCTTTTGTCATTTCTTCTCAGGGATATAATATGGAGCCAGAACAGCCAATTGTTAGGTACTTGACATATAAATTTTTACGAGTGTGGTTCGAAGAGTCCTGCCTCTTAACGTGTGTTAAGTGTTGCAACCTCAATGCTCACAAATTTCAAATGACACAATAGGAATTTGTCTTCTAACTATACTTGCTTCATTCTGTATTAATTAAGGCAAGTGTTCCTACTTTTCTCTGAAACTATCTCCTTCATCATTTTTTACAATACAATGATATTCCATGACAATCACCAGTTGTTTGGATTCCCCCTTGGTTTCAAATTCTTTGCCTTTGCAAAAAAGAGCTATAAACATTTTTGTACTTCCTTAGAGTTTGATTTGCATAGGACTAACTAATCTGTTTCCTAATCTACTTTCCTTTAATTCAGCCATTCTCTCCTATTTTCCTGTCAAATGAAATATATTTCTTTGCCCAACTGTATATGTGTGTATTTTTCTCTACTTTGAACCCTCAGCTAAGGGTAAGATTCACGTGTCAGCTACTCTTCCCCACTGCTTTCTCTTGTTCCTATATACTTTTCCTTAAGAGTCTCAATTATTTAAGATAACTTTTCCTAACCTTCTTCATCATGTTGAGATGGTAAAAAAAGTTTATACAAATTTTACATGTTCAATCATATAAAACATAAGAGGGGTCACATCTTAACTCTTTATATTAGAATGTAAGCAGTTTATATCCCTGTTTAGCCATTTCTGACTGTTTATTCATATGTACATATATATGTATACATATACATATATATATTTCTCCATTCCTATGTTTGTACGTCAAAGTTATTATATAGCTTGAATCTTTCCATTAGGAATGATTGTAAATATGCTATCTCATTAAAGGGCTATTATTTTCCCTATAGGATTATATTGCTTTTCTGGGTAATTTTTTTGGTTGTAAGTCTGCATCCATTGCCTAGTTTAAAGAATATTATATTTCAAGCTGGTGGCTGCTAAGGTATATGAGATCCTTACTGTATTTTGTTGTTATTTAGACACTTCCTTCCAGCATATTGATAGTATTTTTTTTAAACCTGGAAGTTCTGGATTTTGGATTTGGATTATAATGTTCCAAGGAATTTTTAATTGGAGTATCTTTCAGAAAATGATCAGTGGATTCTTGTTCTAAGAGGTCTGGACAATATTCTTTTTTTGATTTCTTGAAATGTAACATTGAGGCCTATTTTGGAGTCATGATTTTCAGGTAATATATGATCCCTAAATTTTCTTTCCTTGATCTGTTTTCCACATTAATACTTTTGCCATGAGATAACCCATATTTTCTTCTTTGTTTCAGGCTTTTAATTTTGTTTTAATATTTCTTGCCTCATGAATCATTTACTTCTATTTTGGTACATTCCAATTTTCAAGAATTTTTTTGCTTGGAGAAGATTTTGTACACCTTGTGTTAAGCTGTTAATCTTTCAAATTGCCTCCCCCATAACTCTCATTTCTTTTTTCATTTTTTTCCTTTACTGTTCTCATTACATTACAAAAACATTTTAGAACTTAAAAAAAAATTAAAAAGCCTTTTTGTCTTTTCTAGGAATTTTAGTTGAACCTGTGCCCCAGTTATGTTTCATTTTGAAGCTTATAGATACTTATAGCTTTTTTTAGAATCATTTTCTTTTCTAGACTTGTGTCTTGCACATCCCTGACCCCTCTTTATTATGGGATTCAGTTTTTTGTTTGTTCATTCTTCTAGGATATTCTAAGAGCAGGCATACTTCTCTGTAATTCTGTATAGAATATTTGGACTGATTAAGCTACTGCTTTCTTGGGAATGTTGTTTTATTTCAGCATCTCAGAGACAGCACAAGCAGGGAACTTTCAGCTTTTCAGTGCTCTCAGAGTGGTCTGATCCATGGCAAGTCTTATCAGTTTCCCTCCTACTCTGAACTCTGCAAATTCAAGGCCAGAATTTGGGTTTGAGCAATAGACCTATTGGCTTTGGTGTTTCAATAAACTGTTGCTGGACTGCTGGATAGTTCTTCTGGTTCAGAGTGACAGACTCTAGGCTTCCCTTTAGTCTGAAATTCCTGTCCTAGTTATTCCTCTGTAGGCTTCAGACATGGCTAAAAACTAGAACTTTAACTTGTTCATGTTCATAGCTTCAGTCTTCTTTTGGTCCCTGAGGCACTTACTATAAATTCTTTCATATATATATATATATATGTATACATATATATATATATATATATCTTTTAAAAATACCCCAAAACTACTGTTGAACATTAATGGTCAGTGAGTAGAGGATGTTCTTTCCCTTTTTATTGATTACTTGACCCACAACTCTTTCTGATTAAAAGTCAAATTATACAGTTCTGTGTCTTTCATCTATATGCACAACATTGTATAGTGGATGTAGTGGTATAGATAGCCTCAGTGCCAGGAAAACCTCGTTTGGAGTCTAATGTGTAACATAGTAGCTTTGCGATGTTGGACAGATCATTTTATATCTAAGGACTCTAAGCAATCCTTTAAGACTAAGTTCCTGAAAAAAGTGCCAACCTACATTGGTTACATGGAATTTCTTCATTAGAGAATTCCCTATTCCAGTGAAATCTTAGGTCTAGTACTTAACCTCATCACCGTGATATTGTCATATACTAGTAAAAAAAGCCCAATGAAATTTGTAGTAGAAACATATTTCTTTTTAAATAAACTGGCATCTCTATTTTTTAAACTAAAAAATGATCTATAAAATGAATACGGGAATATGCTCCAACTGTTTTCTTTAAAGCTGACACAACAAATAAACAAGTAGCAATCAATTACTTTGAAGCACTGTTCTGGTTTTCTCCAAGGTTAATTAATATTGAAGCATTTGTTGTGCTAGGAATGTTGGCAAAACTCTTTTATTGAAGTCACTTTCTTTTTCCTTCAAAAAAAACCAACAGGATTCCATTTTCTTGACCTCCAACATCAACTTGTCAACACAGAATCAGATTTACTCTAGTAAAAGGGATGGTAAGCATCTATATTTTCTTATTAATTTTACAGCAGTATCTTTTTATATTGTTTCCCATTACCTTTTGGACACCTTTGGAGAAAAAGAAAATAAATGACTTTTCATCTATACTTAAAACATACTTGCCCTCCCTTAAGTATTTCTCTTTAGATGTGTATCTTGTGGAATTCTTCTCTCCTTTGTTAGTTAAACACGTGTGTGTGTGTGTGTGTGTGTGTGTGTATGTGTGTGTGTGTGTGTGTGTGTGTGTGTGTGTGTGTGTAAAGGGTGAGGGTTAGGGAGGAAAGAGGAGCTAAAATATCAAATAAGTGACATCAGCAATGACTTGGAAAACTTTTCTACTCTCAGATTTTCTTTTACACCATTAGTTATTTAATTTTTCTAGATCAATGAAGACAAAAGACGCACATCTCAATATCTGCTTTAAGACTTTTGAAATAATGTATTGCAAATTTCATACAATGATTGGTATTTTCAATGCAAGTGTGACTGTGAGCCTCTGTGTGTGTATATGCATCTTGGCATAATGCATCATGTTAATTTTTCTTTCTTTTGCTCAACTCTAAGAGCACAATCTTAGTTCTCATCTCTCTTTGTGCCCTAGTTCATATCATACCATCTTGAAAACAAATCAGTCCAAGAGTTAGAGCAAAGATAAAGAACTTTGGGTCAGTTATAATGTACAGTGGTTAGAGAGTGGGACCTGGAGTCAGGAAGACCTGGGTTCAAATCTGATCTCAGATACTTAATAACTACACAGTCACTAGCTGGGCAAATCACTTAACCCTGATTGCCTCAATTTCCACATTTGTAAAATGAGCCATAGGAGGAAATGGCAAACCACTGTAGTATCTCTACCAAGAAAACCCCAACTCAAGTCACAAAGAGGATATGTTTGAACAACAACTCTACTATCTCTAGTTTGTGTCTCTTCATCTTTTGATAACTAGATGGCACAATGAATACAGCACCAAGCCTAGAGTTGGGAAGACCTGAATTCAAATGCAGCCTCAGAAATTTACTAATTGTGTGACCCAAGGTAATTAATGTAACTATATTTATTTTAGTTTCTCCTCTGTAAAATGATCTGGAGAAGGAAATGGCAAACCACTGCACAATCTTTGCCAAGAAAATCTCAAATGAGATCACGAACATCAGACACAACTGAAATGACTGAACTACAAGAACAAGGAACCTTTCCTACTCAAAGGATGTCCAAGATATTAATGGTGTCTTGCCATTCACAAACAAACAATATTCTCCTCTTCTCATTTTTACTTCTACTTTTTTCCCCTTTCCCATTACTAGGACTCTAAAGATAGTTATAATCCAGCCTTCTTTACTTTTTCACTTAAATATATCTCTAACTCATTTAAGAAAATGCATGTTCAATTTCCTTTTAGTTTCTGTGAGATCACCTTGGAGATATCTAGTAGGAAGGGCCCTAACTGTAAAGTGCTGTTGCTTCACTTCCCTGGTAGTTATAAAATAATCATAGAGCTGAAATTTATATATCTGATTTAAGGTTCACAAAACACTTGGTAGACATTATTTCATTCTCATCTTAAAACAATCCTATGAAACAGGTACTTCAGGTATTAATGTTATTAACCTCATTATATAGGGTGTCCCAGAAGTCTTAGTACAGTTTAAAATTTTCATAGCTTAACCTGCCCTAAGACTTATGCATTTTTTGCACTAAGACTTCCATAGTTTAAAACTGCTCTAAGAGTTTGGGGGCGTGTAGTATAATTAAAGAAATTGAGACTTTGAGAGGATAAGTCAGTGGTTCCCAAATGTTTTTGGCCTACCGCCCCCTTTCCAGAAAAAAATATTACTTAGCCCCCTGGAATTTAGTTTTTTTTTTTTAATTTTAATAGCAATTAATAGGAAAGATAAATGCACCTGTGGCCATCACTGCCCCACTGGATTGCTGCAGCACCCACCAGGGAGCGGTGGAGCCCACTTTGGGAATCACTGGGATAAATGATTTATATTGCAGGGTCATAGAGATGGGATTCAAACCAAAGTATTCATTTGATCTTAAGGTCAGAGATCCTTTTATCTACTCAAAGTTCCCTTTCTGAATGTAGCTTCCGAGCTTTAGGTGAGGTTATCATCAATCACTGATTTATTAGGGACTTATTGTGTGCCAAGTATAGCACTAAATTCTGAGAAGCAATCTATTTTCTTTCTCTCTTTAATTAAAAAAAAACCCGATACTTCCCATCTTAAAATCAATACTGTATATTGGTTCCAAGGCAGAAGAGCTGTATGGGCTAGGCAACTGGGGTAAAGTGAATTGCCCAAGGTCACAGCTCTAGAAAATGATTCAGGTTGGATTTGAGCTCAGGACATCCCATCTCTAGGTCTGCCTTTCAATCCCCTGAGCCATCACCTGCCACCAATCTGTTATTTGTCTTAATTAGATGTGTGCATCCATACCAGAGCAACTCAAAATCATGAGAACAAAATTAGGGTCTCTTTTTCAGCATCTCTTAAGCTTTCTCTCCACCTTCCCCAACTCTTCCTCTCTAATTAAAGTTTGTTCTCTAATTACAGCCTAGGTCTCTGTGCTGGGTTACAGAAGTTGCTAAATAAGGTCAATGGTAACTTTTGGTTGGAATGATTGGCTGCCACCCATGGACATCACTCCATGCTTCGAAGTGGCCAGAGAACACCTGTCCTTCTGATCCTGCTGCCTGGTGACAGACTTTACCACCCGAGCTGGATGGTTTTGATCCTGGGACTCAATGTGGACAATCATGAGTCTGAGCTCTCAGGCTGGTGGAGCTCATTGCCCTGAGAATTTCAGAAGCGTGAGTGCAACATGCCTCTATTTTATAACAATAATAGAAAAAAAAATGTAGGCCACAGTGCTCTAAATCAAGCGTGCATCTCTCCTTTGAAGTCACTGCCAGGAAGCCGGATCCAAAGGCCATTTAAAACAATCCCTATCCCAAAGGGAGTGCCACAGATACTTGAAAGATGAGCCTCTTCCCTTTGTCGAAGGCTATGCCAAGTGGTGCCAAGCACACTCAGAACCCATATCCTCCCAACAACAACAAAAGCCTTTGGAAGAGCTTATAAATTTAAAGGGCAAGGTTTGGTAGAAAAGGCAGTGGGAGACCTCTTAGGAAACCACAGGTCTGAAGGCTCCATCTCCCCCACGTCCCCCCACCCCCAAAAACCCTTCCCACCCAATAGGAAAGGTAGCTCCTATTGCATTTGCTGCTAAAGAGAAGTGAGCTGGCATTATTTAACCTGCCCAGCAACTCAAATTTGATACTCCACTAATTATATCCTTCAATCACTGCCTAAGCAACCAACCTACAATTACGTTTGACTGTTCTTTTACGTGGACTAAGGGATCGCTTCCAATCCCACCACCTTTGTTTGCATCCCCAGTGAAAATTTTCCAAAGTAAAGGGTTCTAAATCCCAGAGTCCGTGTGCATGTCTGTCCTTGCTGCAATCAAAGGTAAGATTCATCTGCAGGTCTCTGACCTCCTTTTGGTTACAATCAACACCTTTAGGGCTCCAATTACCCATATCCAAGCAAGCTGTGGAATACTACAGAGGAAAAACAACTTCTGACCTCAGATCGGAGTTCAGTTCTCCTCTCTGGGGCCACTCTCCTAGATTCTCTGGCTTTCTAGAGGATGGGGTTCGCCTCACAGTCACTCCACCTTCCCCATGCATTCGCTTATTTATCTTGTCTTGACTTCTTAACTGTTTAAACCTGCTTATTTGTCAAAGGCTCTAATATTTGGTAGGGTTCTTGGATCTTTTATGAGAAGGCACAGATGTGGGAGAATGTTGTCTATGCAACAGCTAGCAGCCTAATTTCAGCAGAATGATGGGTATGTGAGGGGAAATAATATGAAGAAGCCTGGACGGGTAGGTGGGAGCCAGATGGTAGAAGGCTTTCAAAGCCAACTTAGAGATCCAGTAGGTGGTCCCTAGAGGCTATCCCCCTCCTCCATTCTCACACAATGGTTTCTTTAGACAAGGTAAATGTTGGGAGCTCTTCCTTGAATCTTTACTGACTTAAAACCATAGATCATGAGAACCCACTGATGTGTTTACCTTTATTAGTTAGCTAGAGGACATCTAGATGCTACGGTGAATAAAGGGACTGACTCAGAATCAGGAGTTCAAATGTGACCTCACATTATTTAATAACTATGTGATCCTGGGCAAGTCCATCTATCTGCCCTCTACCTCAGTTTCTTCAACTATAAAATGGTAAAAATAATAGCACCTACTTCTTGGGGTTATTGTTGGGATGATCCTGGCATATGTTAGGTTCTATGGAAATGTTAGCTATCATTCATTATTATTAAAACCCAAGGGTTTTATTGTTTTCACTCTTTTAGGAAAGTAAAAGCTTTGATGCCCCAAACTATTGGACAAGGAAAGAGAATCCTCTAATGTCTTTGCTCCCCAAAAGTAGTTTCCTTGTTTCTCTGAACCTTGGCAAGAATGGGCAATTCTTCTCCATGTCAAACCAAGCTCTTTGGAACATATTCAGAGAGATTTTACCTAACGATTGCTCATAGTCTTAAATGTATTTGTTCATCTGTAATTCCTAATCAAGAAGGGCAGGGTCTCTCTCAAAAGTCTCTCTCTGACTCAAGGTTAGAAAGTTCTTGTGGTCCCCTGTTTAATTCTTATTTGACAAGCTATGCCTAGGCAGCCAGTTTTAGAGGCTACCCTCCCAAAAAACTGCTCAAACTTCGCAGAATTAAAAGCTCCCTATTTTTCAACTTCAAAAATATTTTGCTCTTCCATGAAAATGAGTGGGATGGGGCAAAAATACAGAAATGAAATTAATCCCAGGGAGTAAGGCAATTTGTCTTTGACCTTGCCAAATCCATCTTTGACCAGAAAACCTTTGCAGTCTTTGAACCTTCCATAAATGGATTTTGTTCTAAAAGCAATAGGGGAAAACTTAAAATCTTTAAGAAGAAGGTGACATAGTCAGATTAATGTTTTAAAAATATCAATTTGTCTCCAGTGTTGAGGAAGGAATTGTAGAGACAAGAGACTTCCATCAGGAAAACTAATTAGGAAATCATAAAGAGATTATAAGAGCCTAAACTAGGGTAGAGACTATGTTGTTATAAAATATGTTACAGATGCTAGAAATGTGGATATGATATTTGTTAGAATTGTACTGATTGAAAATGGGATTTAAAGAAAAGGGAAGAAGAGTCATGGTCAACTTAAAGTCTGTAAACCTGGGTAGCTAGAAGGATACTATTGATAGAAATGAACAAGTTTAGAGAGGCTTGGTTTGGTGTTGAAATACAATGAGCTCCATTTTGGAATGTTGAGCTTGAGATGACTATGGGGCATATAATTGGAGATACCTGACACATAGGTTGTACTCGAGTTCAAAAGAGAATTAGAATTGGATATACAGAATTGGGAGATATCTATGTAGAGATTCTAATTGAACCCGCAGGAATATTTGAAATATCCAAGTTAGAAAGTGAGAAGAGAGTACAGAACTGAGCCTTTAGATCTTCCTACATTTAGTGACAGGTAAGAGGAGAATAATATAACAAAAGAGTCTCTGGAGGAGTTCAAATAGGAAAAGAACCAAGACAGAGAGAGCAGTGCACTGAAGAAAAGGCATGAAAAACTAAGAGGAAGGGTTGTTTAATAAGTTCAAAAGTTAGAGAGAGGTCAAGAAGAAAGAAAACTGAGAAAAGGTCATGAGATGGAGGCATATTGGATCTCACTAAAAGCAATATCCCATGGCAAATTCGACTTTTGGATAAGCATTCATTCATTCACTTATTCTTTCATACAACAGAAATTCATTAGTGGACAACTACTATTTCACTAGATTCTGGGTAGGTGTCAGGGCCAGGGAAAACAATTATGTCAGCATACTTTCTTCCTTACACAATTTTGACTTGGAAAAATTGTAAAATTAACGGATTTTTGTCTTTAATCCACAATCTCTCCTTTGTTCTCTCTTTTTTTTTTACTTCATTAGGAAACTTCAGTTTACAAGTGCCCTTGAGCTTCCTCCAATGAGGGATCTAAGGTGCTAGACCTGGAGTCAGGAGTTCAAATCTATTCTCAGCATTTATTAGTCATATGCCCCTTGGCAAACCATTTAACCTCTGTTTGCCTCAGTGTCCTACCTACCCAGTATTGTTGTGAGAATCGAATGTGAAAATATTTGCAAAGTTCTCAACACAATGCCAAGATCATAGCATTCAGTTAATAAATGCTTGTTCCTTGCCTACAACAAAAAATAATCTTAGGAAAAAAATCTAAGATCAATCATTCTCACATTACTATCAGTGGAAGTCAATGTTTATTTCTCCCAGGTAAATTTGTAAAAGCACAGTATCTCAAGATTGAGAAGAATTCATAGGTTTTCTAATCTAACCTGTAATTGATGGTATTCCTCTCTATGATAACTGAATAAGTAATCATACAAACTCTACTTACAAGACCTCCAAGTTAAGGTCTATAATTTCCTGAGGCAGTCCAATTATAATTTTGGACAGTTCTAATGGTATCACATGGAGACAAAACCCAAATCTTTAAAGCTTTTTTGCATTTGATCTTATTAAGATAATAACAGTAGACATTTATAATTTTTTTTTCAGATTTAGAGAATTCTTTACATACCTTTTGTTGTTTTCTTTTAAACTTGTTCCTCATAACATCCCTTTCAGGTAAATACAAAAAGTACCACAATTATCTATTTTACAGATGGCGTAACTGAGTTACAGAGAAGTTTAAGTGACCTTCCCATGGATAAATAGCTAGAAAGTGACATAGGCTTTCTCTGATTTCCCCTAACTTTATGCTTTAACTATAGTATAGTTATTTATTGAGTTCTCATTTATATTTTGGAATCTGTGTTTGAGTTCATGTATTTATGAAGGAAAGCAGATTTCTTGTATATAATTATAACCACTAAATCATGTAGATTATCAGAAATGTGTTAAACTTTTATAATCTTAAATAATATGACGCACATATTTACCATTTGAATAAAATGTTGTATACTTTCCACAGTTTCACTACATAATCTGAATTGATTGATAATATAATGTAACCTTCTCTGTAATTCTAGCGGCAATGACTAGCCCTATATAACTTGACAAATGTTTATTGAACTGAATTGACCTAAAATGAAAGTGTTTGTCCCCTAATAAAGGATGCTTCTGTCATCTCCAGAGGTATTTAGGAGGTGTGCATATGTACACGCACAGAGAATGGGCTTTCTAGTGTCTCTTAAAAATCAGACTAGAAAGTAAGCCCAAACCTACTCCTCCAAAAAATGTTGTTAGAATGAGAATAATCTGGTTGAGCGGGGAATTTTCCCCGCTTATCAGTACTTAGGGGTTATATTTGGGATAGGAGCATTATATTATCTTACAATTATCAAAGTATAGTTGGAAACTCCTAGAGGTCTCCAAAACCCTTTTAAGAGAATCAATGAAAACAAAGAGGAAACTGGATAAAGAAATGTCAAACCACTTCAGAATCTTTGCCAAGAAAACCTAATGGACAACAATGGTGCGCCATTGAGTTCACAAAGAGTCAGAGACAACTGAATAACTAAATAATAACAAAGTCAAAACAATTTTTATAGTAATACTAAGAGATTTTAATCTATAATATGGAAAATGTCAATAGATATAACTTACACCAACACAAGTTCTTAGAAAATCCTATATAATTTGTAGAATGTAAAGGGGTCTTAAGACCATAAGGTTTGAGAATCATTGCCCTAGACACTGAGAAACTATCTAGTTTTTAGATAACCTTCTAAAATCCCAGCTTCTTTTTATGAGGGAACCATAGAAAATGAGCCAAACACCATGGAAACCAAGTAGCACAGATCATAAGAAAAACAAAACTCTCTGGCATGCCTGAGGCTTTTGGCTTTTTAAATTCATCTTGTATTAACCCAGGACCTCCCAAACCCCATGTCAGAGTCTCACCTGAATGGACCCCTTTAAGGTCCGGTCTTCCAGTTTTGAAAGAATATATTTGACTGCTTGACTCCACCTTACCTACCTTGTGTTGCCACAAGCAAACATCTCCTTCATTTATGGTGTTCTGGAAAAACCAAAAGGGTAGAGGTCCTTAGCAGCCAGAGAAGCAGCAAAAGTGGAAGCAGTACATAGAATGGAGCAGCCAAGCTCCTGGCACATAGGAGAATCATAATAAATACTTGTTGACAGATTGATCATCATCACAACAGTCACAGCTGATGTTTACATAGAGCTTTAAAGTTTACAAAGTGCTTTACATCCATTATCTGATTTTAATTCTCTCCCAATAGCAATTCTCTATTATTCTGGATCATGGAAAGCCATGCTATAGTCTTCTACTAGGGATTCTTTGCTTCCCACTCTTGCTGCCATCCTACCATCTATCCTTTTCCCCCAACTAAACCCTTGAGTCCCAGGTTCCCCTCAAATGATAATAGGGACGTTCTAATTCTGCATCTCTCCAAGCTATATCCATATAAAGCTGATCTGTTTTTTTTTTCTCCCTCATTTCAGAGAGTTAAGTACACAGCAAGTTTTGTTATTCGTGTTATGTAACTAAGGTACAGGACTATCGGATCAACTATTATGAATAACTCACTAAATAATTTTAATCAATGCAAGCCAACATCCTTTTAACTGACTTTTAAAAAACTGAGCTGACTGAATTAACTCATTGTTTTGATAGCACATAACAAAGCCATAGAAAAATCAGAGCAAAAAGAGGAAACATAGATATAGATATGAATATGTAGGTACATATTTGCTCATTTGTTTCCCTTAGCCAATCCATAAGGATCCTAGGAAAATAATTTTGGATCAGATGAAACTAAATCCAATTCTATATATATAACAGAACCAATCTCTTCTCTGGTTAAATGAGAGAGAGAGAGAGAGAGAGAGAGAGAGAGAGAGAGAGAGAGAGAGAGAGAGAGAGAGAAAGTGTAAAATCCAGAAATCCATTTACAAGGGGTTTGCTAAAACCAACTCTTGTGGCATATGGAAAGACAATTGTTAAATTTTCAGTGTAAACATTTCTGTTTCATTAATTGGCAAATACTACAAATCAGGACTTGATTTATTACTTTGTTGTTATGTCTAGATTATGAAAGTGATGGAAAAAATAATAATGTGGACTCATTTTTAAAATATGATTCAGCAAACTGGTGGTTAAATATTTCCCACCTTACCCCTGAGTAAGACTGTGTTAACATGCAAATACATATTTAGTGAAGGCATTAATTAGTCCCTGTAGCTGTGGGATTCATTTTCTTACTCTTTGGCCAAGTTTTACCTTTGGAACTTTTTCCTTAAACTTTTGTTTTTAAAATATTCTTTTCTGTTTTAGTGCAGGAATTTTAGACACAAGTCTCCTAACTGAATGCTCATGAGTCACTCCTGGGCATGTTTCCCTCTTGCTTTAACATCTTCTAACATAGGCAATGATCTGGAGGAAAGCAAAGTACATTTGGAGTCAAGCAATACAATCTGCTTTGGAGACCACTGCTTTGAGTAAACTCACAGGTCTAGGTTAGGCAAAAAGTCATTGAAGGATACCAAACATTCCTCTCCTTCCTATTCATTCATCAAATTCATATCTGTTATCTTGGGATAATAGACCACATAAAAATAATCCCTTATGAAGTGAACAGAGCCTCTAATTCTTTTCCATGCTTTCAGGTTGTATCGATGTGTGTGTATGGGAAAGATGAAATATTAGAGATAAGTTCAGGGTTTTTCATCCCTTCCTTTCTTATAATCCCTTTTGGTAGTCTAGTGAATCCTAGAAACCTCTTCTTAGAAAAAAATTATAATACATAAAATATGCAGAACTACAAAGAAATCTAATTATATTCAAATATAAATATCAAAATATCCAAAGTTCCAAGCTCACAGACATACTGAAATCTATTCCTGGATCCCTTGAGGGTGTGTGAACCTCAGATCTTGCCTAAATTTCTGTGACATAATTAATTAAACCTTGTATATGGTCCTGTAAAGGTCTGACCAAATGAGCAGAGAAGACTGACTGTCCTAATTATGCATTTCCCTGTAGATAACAAGAATATTGATTCTTTACCATATATACAATACATATAGTATTATTATTCACTTGTAAGCCTATGATATTCAAGTAAGCCTTGGCTTCTCATAAGCCTAGGAAGGCTTATATAACTGAAGAATAGTTTACAGTTTTGCCTTCTGGAAGATTCCAGTGGGGTATCTCAGAACCCGTGAAATTCTAACAAACAAATAAATGAAAGTATTCTCCATGTGGGTGTATTTTTTTGGAAGCTAGTAGCTAAGGAAGGAATTGAGCTGATACCCTCAGACTGTTTTCCTCCCAACAGAGAAATAAACAATGCTTCAGGTTCTCACTCACCTGAGGGAAGTTTGAAAAAAAAGAAAAAGCAGTCTTCAGATAGGCACATGCATGGACTTGAAATGGAAATTAGTGGTATCTCTCCATGGGCAAGCTTTGGCCCCTGAGAACTGATCTCTATAGATGTCTCAGAATGGCATATCCTGAGGGGAACGAGCTACACAGGGAAGCTTTCTGACTCTGGTTGGTAACCAGAGGAGTGTCTGCCAAAACATAAACCTCAGAAGCTCTGCTTGAACATGAGTTTGACTGAGTGAAAATACTTTGGACAGTGTTTCTGTTACCTGAGCTGACAAACGGTCTGGCTGGCTCTGTATCCCAGCAGAATGCTCCAGGGTATTCCTATTGCTGAAATGTACTGGGGCAGCTCTGCACTCTTCAATGGCATGAAGCCCTTTTGTTTCTGAAAGGAAGAATATGAGCAGGAGAATCTGGAATGAAAGTGCCCCTTTTATGTGAGGATGTAGTCAAAGCCTGCAGTGGCCACACTCCCACTCCATTCAGAAACAGCCCAGCCAGTGGTGGCCATATTTTCCTTTTTCAAAAGAATACTCTGGGCTTGTTATGCTTAGGACCACTCAAATGAAATGAAAATCTTGTTTTGAAGGTCATGTCTGGAGTGACCATCTGGCTTATACATTCTTCACTCATCACATCATCCTTGGTTAGCAAGGACGTGGTTGGCTGGTGTGAAGGGAAAAAGGAATGCTCTTTAATGGACAAAAGCATGGAGATGAGACAGAACATCTGAGCTTTTACCTAGGAGAAACAGAAAGGCATAGTGGTGATAGATAAGAGAAGTATTTTAAGGACCCTAATAAAAGGCAGAATATTCCTAAAGCAGAAATATGACTGTCACTCTTCTGCTCAAAACTTTCCACTGTTTTTTTTTAATTACTTACAATTATATAGATAAACCCTTGGGTCTGGTATTTAATCAGTAAGCACTTATGTGTTATGCACTATGTAAAGCTTTGAGGAGAGAAAGAAAAAAATATTCCTTGCCCTCTAGTAGCTGAAATTCTAATCTGGCTCCTACATACGTTTCTAATCAATTTCTTCTTCTCTTATTGCTATGCTAACATTTCTAGTACAAAACTGCACACCTTCTTTTTTATTTTACTGTGCCCTAGTGTTAAATGAATTTCAGCTCTTATTATTATCATAAGAAACTTTATTTTAATAATATATATTATATATGTTATAAAATACAAATAAAATACAAAATAATAAAAAAATGTCACTTGAACAAATGAATTTTTGAATGAGGAGGCTTTCAAAACAATATAAAAGTGTGATCATCTTCTAGTAAACAAAGGTTTTCCATAATCAACTGGAAAGAGGACTTATTTTAGAGATAAAGGGCTAAGTATACTAAATATACAAATTATAGCTCTAATGTTTATTAGCTGGCTGATTGGGACTTTCAGTTTTATCATTTTTTTTCAAGAGACTTGGATTAAGTAACTGAAGAGGTTTTCTCTAGTTCTGAATCCCTGTGAGGGTGGAAAATTCTTTGATTTGATGGAATCCAAGCATTTTTAGATTGTAAACTCCAAGAGGATAGTGGTGTTTGTACCACTAGTGTCTAGCATAAAACTTTGCATACAATAATTACTTTAAAAATTTTTATGACTAGAAGCCTTCCAATATGATCAGGACTAAAAATAAGATGTCCATTATCACCACTACTATTCAATATTGTACTAGAAATGTTAGTATCCAATAAGAGAAGAAGAAATTAAAGAAATTAGAATAGGTAATGAGGAAATAAAATTATCAGTCTTTATGGATGAGATGATGGTATACTTAGACAATCCTAAAGAATCAACCAAAAAACTAATCTAAACAACTAATGACCTCAGCAAAATTGCAAGATATAAAATAAACCAGTATAAATCATTAGCATATCCCAATACTACCAATAAAGTCCAACAGCAAAAAATAGAAAATGAAATTCCATTTTAAATAGTCATAGACAATACAAAATACCTGGGAATCTACCTACTGAGACAAACCAGGAAAAATATAGTTGCAATTACAAGACACTTGTCACACAAATAAGTCAAATCTAAATAATTGGAAAAAATAATTAATTGTTCATGGGTAGATCTAGCCAATATAATAAAAATGATAAATCTACCAAAATCAATTTACCTATTCAGTGCTGTACCAATGAAACTACTCAAAATTATTTCATAGTTAGAAAAAATAATAAAATTCTTTTGGAAGAATAAAAGGCCAAAAATATCAAGGGAACAGAAAAAAATTGAAGGAAGATGGTTTAGCTGTACCAGAAGTCAAACTGTTTTATAAATTGGCAGCCATTAAAAGAATCTGGTACTGGCCAAAAAATAGTGGATCAATGGATTAGATTAGGCACTCAACACACTATAGTAAATGACCATAATAACCTAGTGCTGACAAACCCAAAGATCCAAGCTTTTGGAAGAAGAATTCACTATATGTAAATAGAAATTTTACCCCTGAACTACATTACCCAGCATCCTTTTGCCTTTGTGCATATTGCATCCTCACGTTTGTTTATAAAGTGTGTGTATTCCCCACCCTCTATCTCTTCTGCCTGTGCATTCTGGGAAGCTTCTCTTTACTAAGGCTATCACTTCCTCTATTTCAAATTATTATTAATAAATCTTATAAAAATATAACACTTGGAGTATTAGATATTAATTTTTAGTCTTACATCTATTCTATAAAAACTGCCTAGAAAACTTGAAAACAGTGTGGCAGAATCTAGGTATAAACCAACACTTCATGCCATATACTAAAGTAAATTCAAAATGGATAGAGATAAAAGGTGATACCATAAAATTATGAGAGAATGGAATCATTTACCTATCAGATCTATGGATAAGAGAATAATTTATGTCCAAACGGGACACAGAGAACATTGCAAGATATAAAATAGATAGCTTTGACAATGCTAAATTAAAAAGGTTTTACACAAACAAAACAAATTCAAACAAGATTAAAAGAGAAACAAAAAACTGGAAAAAAAAATTTTATAGCAAGTATCTCTAACTAAGGTATCATTTCTCAATTATTTAAGAACTAAAACAAACTTATAAGAACATAAAGCATTTCACAATTGTCAAATGGTCAAAGAATGTGAAAAAAGATAATATATTTATCAACTTCAGTTTATAGTTATTACTTATGCCTCTGAATAATTGTATATTCTCAGCACATAATCCTATTAAATAATCAGTATTTTAGTGATGTTATAAAGAATAATCCCAATTATTAATTGATTAAATAATTGTATATGAGAATCAGTAATCAATAATCAGATTGTGAGTAAAATAACAAATAAAAATCCCTTGAAGTGCCTTACAAAAACATCTTTACCAAGAAGAGGTTTTTTTGTTTTGTTTTGTTTTTGCACATGCTTCCAATGGCTTGGAATGTGTCCAGACATTATGATATCTTCGTTGGCTTTGAAGCTACAATGGTGACCTTGGCTTTTACTATATATGGAATGGATGATTATTTCATAGAAGGGAGATAAGAAAAAAGACCTGACCTTCTTGAAGAAGGAAACCTTCTAAAAAATGAAAACTCTGGTTGCCCCTTTTGAGAAGAAATATCCAGATGATCACTCCTCTTTTTAAGGACAGGAAAGGTCTGTGTAATCTGATTCTATGCATATCAGTGGATAAGATGAGCTCTGGGTCTTTGGCCAAGCGGGAATAGGCCTAGACCCCTACATTTTGTAATTTATATCTTTCTATATTTAAAATGTTAATATGGCTCAGATAATTGTTTCCCAGTATTTTTTTTATTTTTACAACATAAACAGGCAATCCTCAGATGAAGAAATTAAAACTATCTTTAGTTAAATGAAAAAATGGTCCAAACTACTATTAATTAGAGAAAAGCCAATTAAAACAACTCTGAGGTACCATCTCATACCTATCTAACTGGCCAATGTGACAAAAAAGGGAAAGTAATAATTGTTGGTAGGTTTTCTGGGAAAACTGGGACACTAATATACTTTTGGTGGGGCTCTTTACTGATCCAATCATTCCAAAGAGGAATTTGGAACCCTGCCCAAAGGTCCATAAAATTGTGCATTGACTCAGCAATGCCACTAGTAGATCTATATCCTAAAGAAATCAAAGGAGAAAAGGGCCTACTTATATACAAATATTTATAGCAGGTTTTTTTTTCTATAGTGACAAAGAACCAGAAACTAAAGGTTGTCCATCAATTAGTGAATGAACAAGTTGTGGTTCTGTGACTGTAACAGAATATAATTATGCCACAAGGAATGATGAACACAACAATCTCAAAAAAACCTGGAAAGACTTATTGGAAGTGATGCAAAGTGAAGTGAGCAGAACCAGGAGAACAATGTACAGAGTAAGAGCAATAAAGTACAATGACCAACTGTGAATCAATTATCCTTTAACGGCAATGCAAGGATCCAGGACAATCCCAAAAGACTCATGTAAAAGGCTCTCCACTGCCACAGAATGAACCAATGGAGTGTGAATACAGATTGGAGCAGACAATTCTTCAAATTATTTCCTCTATGAATTTTTCTCTAGTTGGAAGCTATATATATATATTCTTTTACAACATGATGAACACAGAAATATGTATTGTATGATAATACATGTATTAGCTGCCATCTTGGGGAGGGGAGGAGGGTGGGATAAAGGGAGAGAATACAGATTGCAAAATGTCAGAAAACAATTATTTAAAAATGTATTGACCTATAAAAATGATTTGTAATCACCAAGTAAGATATATATGCAATTTGTATCTTTTAAGTCATTTGGAGATTAATTAAAATTACTTCTTAAGTGGCTACTTGGAGGCACAGATATATTTGGTTAAAAAGTGACCTTTAGGATGATTTAAGGAAGTAATTCATAGAGAAAATGCTTAATTCAAAGGTGTACTACATTAGCTAGGCCCATGTAAAGATAGGTCTTAATAAAGAGAGCCTGGTTTGTTCCCAACAAGGCACTTGAAGGAGTAAAGGATATTGAGATATTGAGAAGACAACTCCTAAATGAATGTTGGTGCTGACAGAATTAAATCTCTCTCAAAAACAGATCTACTTGAGATAACATTTGTATACCTCAGTGGAATTGCTTGTTGACCCTGGGAGTAGGGAGGAAAGAGAGGAGGGAAAGAAAATGAAATGAAAATAAAAGAAACATGGAAAAATATTTAAAAATTAAAATTAAAATTAAAAAATTAAAAACAGATCTACTTGAGTACTATAATTCATTTCTTAGCTATTTATCACTAGTTTGATTCTAATTTTTATAGTCTTAATAGGTCTATATTTTAATAAAAATACTCAAAAATGTCAACTGTCATACAAAATGAAAATCTTAATGCTCATTTCCTAATATGAATGATCAAATAACATTATTATCATTGATCTGTTAGCTGATTAACTTAAATAGTGTAATGTAATCTACATTTAGGCTTCGAGAGTCAAGAAAGATAGTTTGAATTTCAAGACACTTGAAGCAGTCTTTTTTTGAATGACCTAATCTATGAATCTATCTAAAAGAAGTAGAATCTAAAATAATAATAATAATAATAATAATAATAATAAACCTTTAGTTGTGTCCAGGGCCTAGATTTCCAAAAGATAAACATCAAGAGCTTTGTTTTAAGAAAGATGAAACTTACATGGCACACTGCATAAAGATATTTTTGAAGAAATTTCCCCTTTCCTTAAAATTTTTCTGAGTTCAGAGAGGTTTTATAGTAAAATTCAGGGAGTAATAAAAATGAAAGGTTAAAGATAAGCATCTCCTCTCAGTTCTACAACTTAAATTCTTTGGGAACTTGCTTCAATTACTCATCCATGGCTTTAGTTTCCTCATTTGCACAATGGAGTTTGGGGAGATAATTTAATTCAATTCTATAGGCATTGATTATTCCCTTACCATTCAGAAGGCATTGTGCTAAGCACTTGGAATATAGTCAAAAATGATAATGGCAATTCTTCCATGGCTAGAGTTCCCTCCCTTTTAATCTTCATATTGTAGATTTAAAAATTAATATCCAAAGTACTCCAAGTATTATATTTAATAAGATTTATTAAAATTAACTTGAAGCAAAAAGGAAACTAAAAGGCTAAAGTCAAGAGGGAGTTCACCCAAGCTGTGCACTTGGAAGAGAGAGAGTGCGAGGGAGGAGTTACAGAACTATATAAACAATAATGTAAAGACACACATAAAAGAAAAGGGAAAAGGAATTTTGGGACAGAGAAAGAATTTTGGGAGATAGAGTCCAAAGGTACAAAATTTCTAATTAATACAATATCCTGGCTTCCTTGGCTTCCTTCAAGACCCAGATTCTATGATAAACTTTTCATTGTGCCTTTTAATGATAATGCCTCCCTCTATTGATTATTTTCAATTTATCCTCTATATATCATGTTTGAACATGACTCTGCCTGTTGTCCTGCCCACCACATTAGACTATGAGTTTCTGGAGAGAAGGACTCTTTCTTCCTTTGAATCTCTAGCTCTTGGCACAATGCCTGGCACATAGTAGGTGCTTAATAAGTGATTCTAGACTGACCAAGTCCCCAGTTTCCAGAAACTTTTAATCTATAGAATTTGATCAGACAACTTTGGCTGTCCTTTCTTGCTCTAAAATTATATCATTTTAACTAGAGCAATTAGAAGGTGCTTTCACAAGATTTTAGGACAGAAAGAAAGGAAGAAGTCATTAAATTCAAATGTAGATTAAGCAAAGTTGATCTTCTGGAAGATCTATCTTGCTATAGTCAGTTTGTGGCTTTTAGCTTGGGAATAGAAAGTAGGATTTTCACATTTGGCTCATGTATTGGGATAATACATGAGGTCTGTCACATGGCTGGAGCTATATTGTGGATGGGTAGATTAGACTTTTGGGGTAAATAAGTAAACTTCCTGTCAGTTAAATATTACAAGGAGACAAAATTAGTAGGAATCTCTTGCCAAAGAAAGGGTCATGGGCACTAGAGATTTCTTTTTTTTTATTTCTGTCACAAAAGGATATCTGAAATGGTTGAGAATATGTGAGAACAACATGTCTATTAAGAGGCAAGTAGTTGAAGGGCTGAGATGGTGCTGCTAAAACTCCAAATGAGTTACTCTAATTTCTTGTTACCTAACTTATTGTGGAGTAGACAAAGAAACCCAAGTATATCCCTATGTCCTGAAATAAGAAGTCCTAGTAACTTCATCAGAAACGAAGACTGAGTACTCAAGAAGAAATGATGTCTGAATGGTCCCTGAAAAAAATTAGTAATGAAGAGAAATAACAGCATTGTAGAAAGACAATTGGATAAACTCAAATTGAATTTTTTCCTCTGTATCCAGGTTTTATTCAAAACAATGAGTTCTCTTAATTGGTTAACTTGATTATTTTGATTTGTTCAATGTCAAGAGTAATTTACCACCATTGCAAACTGAACTGAACCTAAGAAGTCTGATCACAAGGAAAAAAAAAGTATCATATAATGGTTAAAGACTACACCAGAAGAAATGACTCTTAATCAGAACAGTACATTTATATCTTGAAAGCAAGTATCAAAAGACTCTTAACTAAGATGGCTTGGAGCCAAGATGGCAGAAAAAGTACAGGAACCATTCAATTTCTACCAAATTACCCTCCAAAAAGCAATGAAATAATACCACAAAACAAATTCTGAAGCAGCATAACCAACAAAAAGACAAGAAGTAATTTTTCAGCACCAAACAACTTAGAAGGCCAGCATCAGGGTATAAAAAAAGACTCTAGCCATGTCTTGTTATTTCTGAGTCTCAGTTTCTTCACCTAGAAAAGACAAGTGATAATGCTTATACTATCTATGTAACAGTTTACTTTTAAGAAATTCGTAATATACTATCTAGAAATGAATATCCTAGCTAGGTATATGTATACATAAGAGTAAATATAATAATTTATCAAATATTATAGGAAGTTCACTAACTGCTTCTTGGGAATAAAATTGGCTATCAAAATTAATCAGAGGTCACATTTTATGTTTTCTTTTCCACTTATATTGTTGGAGTTAGTGCATTTTTTCAATTCTGCTAATTTCATTCAGTATCAAATTATAAAAATATTTCCAATTAAAACAAAAAAATTAATAACCCTTACCTTCAGTCTTAGGCAGAAGAGTAGTAAGGGCTAGGCAAATGGGATTAAGTAACTTTCTTAGGGTTATACTGCTAGTAAGTGTCTGAGGCCACATTTGAACCCAGGACCTCTTATCTCTGGGTCTGGCTCTCAACCTACTGAGACATTTAGCTGCCCCCTTTCCATGTTAGTTTGGTTTTTAATGCATTCCTCATATTTATGAATGACTGAAAAATGCAGATTAAAGTAAAAAAGTTAATCATCATTGGGGAAAATGAGTGCCCATCAATTGGAGAATAATTTTAAAATTGTGGTTGATGAATATATTAATGGGCAATAAGATACTCCCTTCTCTCCAACCAATTCCTCCTTGACCTCTTTACTGAATAAGCTCTCAGATCATTCCAGAGATCTTAGTATAAGGGAACTTTGGCCCTGGTACTCCTGACAATTAACTCTTTCTTTTTTTTTTTAAACTAACTGTGATATTTATTGATGGGTGACAATTTTATATTCTTAGATATCACTAAACAGTATACAATTAGAAACTCAACATTAGAGAAGAGCAAACAGCAAAATTAAACAAAGCAGACAAAAGAAATATCAACCTTCATTATTTCGCCCATTTTAAAATCTTGTGTACATGGATTCATAAATGTAGTTTGAAATCTTTAATAGCAATAAAGTTACAAACATGCATCTATTTGGTTAACTTTATAACTCCAAATATTTGAACTGCAATATATACTTCAGCAGTTTTCCATCATATAATAATTTTTTTTCAAGATTTTAATTATTTATTTTTTAGAAAAATTCTCCATGGCTACATGATTCATGTTCTTTCTCTACCCCGCAAAAAACCTCCCCCCACCATCACCACCTTCCCTGTTGCCAATGGGTTTTACATATATTCTTGAGCAAGACCTATTTCCATATTATTGATAGTTGCACTGGGGTGGTCATTTAGAGTCTACATCCCAAATTATATCCCCATCAACCCACATGGGGTTGTTTTTCTTCTGTGTTTCTACTCCCACAGTTCTTCCTCTGAATGTGGCTAGTTTTCTTTCTCATAAATCCCTCAGAATTGTTCTGGATCACTGCCTTGCTGCTAGTAGAGAAGTCCATTACAATCGATTGTACCACAGTGTATCAGTCTCTTTGTATAAGGTTATCCTGATTCTGCTTCTTTCACTCTATATCAGTTCCTGGAGGTCTTTCCAGTTCACATGGAATTCCTCCAGTTCATTATTCCTTATAGCACAATAGTATTCAATCACCAACAGATACTACAATTTTTTCAGCCATTCCCCAATTGAAGAACATCTCCTCATTTTCCAATTTTTTGCCACCACAAAAAGCATGGCTATAAATATTTTTGTACAAGTTTTTTTTCCTCTATGATCTCTTTGGGGTATAAACCCAGCAGCCATCACAAAGGAATTAAAACAAATTCCTATTTATAACCATTAACTTATTTTTTTTTCCTTTCTGTACATTTTCTTTTTAACTCTTTCTCCTCTCAGAACTGGCTCATATTTTTATCCTTTATCAAAAACTAAATGGGGTAGGGAGGAGAAGGTATTGGATTTTAAAAAGTTTTTCACTTTTAGAAGGAAAGATAAAATTCACTCTCACAGAAATTCACAAGTTGTGTTGCTGGTGCAGAATTTCTTCTACTAGGCAATTATATTGGGAATCAGATGCATCATCACAGGAATCAACATTATTCAGAAATTAAGCAGCTTTTGTATTTTTTAAGTCAAGTAATAGTCTTTCAACCAAATGATTTTAATTTGGAAATTAAAAATAAACATAAACTATTCTGTGCACAAACTGCAAGATAGTTCTTTCCCATTCTATCCCATAGTTGCAAAGGAGAAATAAAGTTTCACTCAAAAGACCCATTAGCAAGAGGAAACAAAGTTAGTAAGAGTTAATATTCTAGAAAACGGGTATCTTGCACACACAGAACAGAGAAAGAAGTTTTAGAGCATGTCATCTCAGCAATAACACAGGAGGTAGGCTGTGTGTTCAGCAGAAAGCTTCACCACCTGGTACTGGTTACTGATTATTAACCTCTCCCTCACCATCATTTCATAGAAACCCCAGCCACACATCAGCCTCTCCCTCCTCCCTAACTAGCTAATCTATAGCCTCTCCACCAACTATCTCATAGTCTTTCCTCCTGTTAGTTATTCTACAATTCTGGAACCATAAAATAAGATCAAATCAGCATTCTCACTATGTCAGGATGACATGTATCAGTCTACTCCACTAGGGCTCACTTTACCAAGCCTCTAACTTTTCAGAAGAAAGTGCCTAACCACAAGTCTCCTATGTATGTTGTCACCATATTGGAATATAAGCTCCTTGTGGACAGGGATTTTTTTTAAAAAAATTTCTTCTGTATATCTTTAATGCCTGGCATAGGGCCTTGCTCACACTAGATACTTGATTAATGTTTATTGAATTGAATGAAGTTGAATTGACAGCCATTAATTCCTTATCACAAACATCTGCTATAAAAATTTGTTGCAATAATGAAGGTAAATAGTTAATTTACCTGGGGAAAAAGACTATTTTATCCAGACAAGATGCCATTGAGATATCATAGAAATACATTTTTGAAGTCCCTGATCTTAAGTAAAAATTTTTTTAAAAATCACTTTCTTTAAGAAATAGTAGCAACTTCCAGATCATGACCAATTAGATGATATGATGGTCTACTTAAAAAATCCTAGAGAATCAACTAAGAAGCTTGTAGAAATAATAACAACTTTAGCAAAGTTGCAGGATACAAAATAAATGCACATAAATCATCAGCATTTCTATACATTTCCAACACACTAGAGCAGCAAGAAGTAGAAAGAGAAACACCATTTAAAATCACCCTAGACAATATAAAATACTTAGGAATCTATCTACCAAAACAAACACAGCAATTATATGAAAACAACTACAAAACACTTTCCAAACAAATAAAACTGGCTCTAAACAATTGGAAAGCCATTGATTGCTCATGGGTAGGACAAGCTAACATAATAAAAATGACAATTCTACCCAAATTAATTTACCTATTTAGTGCCATACCTATCAAGCTACCAAAAAACTTCTTTACTGAATTAGAAAAAGCTATAACAAATTTCATTTGGAATAACAAAATATCAAGAATTTCAAGGGAAATAATGAAAAAAAATGTGAAGGAAGGGGGCCTAGCAGTACCAGATATTAAACTATACTCTAAAGCAGCAGTCATCAAAACAATAGTGGCTAAGAGACAGGGAGGAGGATCAATGGAATAGACTTGGGGTAAATGACATCAGCAAGACAGTGTATGATAAACCCAAAGAGCCCAACTTTTGGGACATGAATCCACTATTTGACAAAAACTGCTGGGAAATTTGGAAAACAATATGGGAGAGATTAGGTCTA
>NC_058131.1:131172869-131201276 GCF_016433145.1 Gracilinanus agilis | reverse complement strand
AAAAACTCTGACAGGGGTCTAATTACTCAAATATACAAGGAGTTAAAGCAGTTTGTATAAAACATCAAGCCATTCCCCAATTGATAAATGGGCAAGAGACATGAATAGGCAATTTTCAGGTAAAGAAATCAAAAGTATCAATAAGCACATGAGAAAGTGTTCCAAATCTCTAATAATTAGAGAAATGCAAATCAAAACAACTCTGAGGTATCACCTCACACCTAGCAGATTGGCTAAAATGAAAGAAGGGGAGAGTAATGAATGTTGGAGGGGATGTGGCAAAATTGGGACATTAATGCATTGCTGGTGGAGCTGTGAACTGATCCAGCCATTCTGGCTGGCAATTTGGAATCACGCTCAAAGGGCTATAAAAGAATGCCTGCCCTTTGATCCAACCATACCATTGTTGGGTTTGTACCCCAAAGAGATCATAGATAAACAGACTTGTATGAAAATATTTATAGCTGCGCTTTTTGTGGTGGCAACAAATTGGAAAAGGAGGGGATGTCCTTCAATTGGGGAATGGCTGAACAAACTGTGGTATATGCGGGTGATGGAATACTATTGTGCTCAAAGGAATAATAAACTGGAGGAGTTCCAGGCGAACTGGAAAGACCTCCAGGAATTGATGCAGAGCAAAAGGAGCAGAGCCAGAAGAACATTGTACACAGAGACTGATATACTAGGGTAAAATAGAATGTAATGGATTTCTGTACCAGCAGCAATGCAATGACCCAGGACAATTCTGAGGGACTTATGGAAAAGAACACTACCCACATTCAGAGGAAGATCTATAGGAGAAGAAACAGAAGAAAAACAACTGCTTGAACACATGGGTTGAGGAGGACATGATTGGGGATGTGGGCTCAAAACTACCACACCAATGCAACTACCAACAATTTGGAAATTGGTCTAGATCAATGACACATGTTAAAACTAGTGGAAATGTGCATTGGCTATGGAGGGGGAGGAGGTTGCGGGGGTGAAGGGGAAAATAAGAGCATGAATCATGTAACCATGTTAACTTTTCTAAAAAATCAATATTATTAAATGTTAAAAAAAAGTTATTTGCTATATTTGCTATCATAGATATGATGCCAGAAATATTTTTTTGTATATAAGAACTTTGGGATGTATAATTTGTAAAGCATTTGTAAGTGAGCACTTTCTTGCCCTTGATAAGAGTAAGTTACCTAGTACTTAAAAATGACATCTTTACTTACTAAAAGAATTTCCAAATGTTATTGATGAGTCACCATTGATGACCTTTAGAAGACCTTTGGAGATCTTCTTGGAGACCAATACGGCAACCATATGACAAAGGGGTAAAAAAGGGGTGAAACCCCCACAAAATAGGAAGAGAAGGAGAAAAATTAAGAAAAAAGAAAGAAGAGGAGATAAAGAAGTAAAACAATAGGACAATTTACCTGACGGAACAAAAGATTAAAAATCACAAGAGAAATAATGAAAAAAAAAAAAGAAAAATAAGGAGTCATATCTCAAACTATACTGTGGAATAGATTAAGGACACTACATGCAAGTGATGTAGTGTTTGATAAACTTGAAGAATACGGCTACTAGAGTAAGAATTCAGTATTCAACAAAAACTGCTCAGAAAGGAAAGAAGTCTAGGTAAAACTATAGTTCATTTTCTCACACCATATACCAAGAAAAAGACTTGAATGGAAATATGTCAATACTAAAAAAAAAAAAAAAAACAAAAAAAAAAAAACAACAAAGTAAGAAATTATCTTTCAGATCTTTGGAAAAAGAAGAGTGCATAACCAAACTAGAGCACATAAAAGAAACAATAAACAATCTGAAGTACATGGAATTAATTAGTTTTGTATAAACAAAACAATTGCAGCTAATAGAAGGGAAACAGGTAACTAGGGGAGAAATCTTTGCAATCAATTCAGATTTATAAGAATAGGAGACATTTCCTATTTAATAAATGTTCAAAGAATATATATGGGCATATTTCTAAGGAAGAAATCTAAACTATGTATAACCATATTTAAAATGTTCTAAATCACTAATAATTAGAGAATGCAAATTAAAATGACTCTGAGGTTCTAGTTCCTGCCCATCTGATTGGTAAAGTTGACAAAAAGGGAAAATGATCCATGGGAGGGTATTATTACTGTGTGAAATCAGGCATATTACTGCACTGTTGGTGGAGGTATGAATTCATCCATCCTGGAAAACAATTTGTAACTATTCCCCCAAAGTCACTCAACTGTCCAAATCTTTGGCCTAGCAATAGTATTATTGGGACTATACCTCAAATGAGATCAATGGGAAGGACCCTTTATGCAAAAAGTATTTGTAGCAATTTTCTTTTTTTGTTGTAGCAAAGAACTGGAAACTAAGCAGTACCCATCATTTATGGGAAGGCTGGAAAATTTTGGTAAATGAATATTATTATGCTCTAAGAAATAATAGAGAATAATTCAGAGAAGCCTGAGATTTCTATGAAGTAATGAAATGAACAGGACAAGGAGAATAATTTATACAGTATCAAGAGTATTATAAAGATAAACAATGTTGAAAGACTTAAGAATTCTGATCAATATAGATCAAAAATGATTCCAGAGAATTAATGACAAAGCATATTGCCCTCCTCCTGACATAGAGTGACACAATGACAGACCGAAGGTATAGACTGAGAATTGTTTTTCGGATTTGTCTAATACAGGAATTAGTTTTGTTTGACAATGTATGCTTATTATTAAACTTTTGTTTATATTTCTCTTTATTTTCAGCAAAGGGTGATATAAAAGGGAGTGAAAGTAGATTTTTTTGGTAATTAAAAAAAAGTTAATGTAAGTTCAAATAAGCAATATGATTTTTTTTTTCTCCCCAAAGAAGAGTGGACTTTGAAACCTGGAGGAAGCACTTATAAGAGAAAAAGTTTTGAGGGTCATTAAGCTTTATGAAGAACAAGATTTAAATGTAACTCAGAACAAGACAAGGAAAATCCAAACCTCAGTTCAACTCCATAAACAATTATGAAACGCTATGTCTAAAATAAAATTTACTATCTTTTCCCTCAAACCTTTCCTTCTTCAGGGTTTCCATATTACTTCTGAGTGTTTCACTAGCTTTCTAACTCTTAAGGCTCTTCCTCTTAGTCACAATCTTGACTTCAACTCTAATTCTTCACATAAACATTCTGTTGCTAAATCTTGTCATTCCTCCTTTCACAGTCACTCTCATATATGTCCCATTCTCCATATTTATACAGCCACCACTCTAGTTCAGGTTTTTATTATCTCTCACCTAGACTATCACAGCTACCATTAACTGTTCTTGCTTTCTAACCTCTTCAAACCTTACTTAACTTCATACAATATATTAGCAAGTAATACTTGCCTACTTATAATTCCTGGAACATGACATATCTCTCATCTCCATATATTTATATTGGTTGTCCTTCATGCCTAGATTTCTCTGCCCAATGGGCAGCTAGGTGGCATAGTAGATAGAGTGCCAGTTTTGAAGTCAAGAAAACTCATCTTCCTGAGTGCAAACCTGGGAGCAAATACTTACTAGCTATGTGACCCTGAGCAAGGTATGTAGCCCTGTTTACCTAAGTTCCCTATCAACAAAAATGAACTAGAGAAGAAAATGGCAAACCTCTTCAGAATCTTTGCTAAGAAAACCCCAAATGAGATCACAGGGAGTCAGAAATGACTGAAGTGACTGAACAAAAACATTTTGGCTTCTTAAATTACTGGCTTCTTTTAAGTCAGCTCAAATAATAAAGAAAAAGACTTGAACAAAAATATTTATAGCTGCACTCTTTGTGGTGGCAAAAAAATGGAAAATGAGGGGATGTTCTTCAATTGGGGAATGACTGAACAAATTGTAGTGTCTGTTGGTGATGGAATACTATTGTGCTATAAGAAATAATGAACTGAAAGAATTCCATGTGAACTGGAGAGACCTCCAGGAATTGATGCAGAGTGAAAGGAGCAGAGCCAGAAGAACGTTGTACACAGAGACTGATACACTGGTAAAATGGAATGTAATGGACTTCTGTACTGGCAGCAATGCAATGACCCAGGACAATTCTGAGGGATTTATGAGAAAGAACGCTACCCACATTGAGAGGAAGAACTGTGGGAGCAGAAACACAGAAGAAAACACCTGCTTGATAATGTGGTTCGATGGGGCTATGATTGGGGATCCAGACTCTAAGTAATAAAAATAAATTAAAAATAAACTCAGCTCAAAAATACTTTGGGGGGTCTTTTCTGGTTTTCCTATCTTCCAATGCCTTTCCCTTCTCAGATTGTTTTCCATCTACCTCTGCATGTAATTTTTTAAAAATAAAATTTTTAAATCCTTAACTTCTGTGTATTGGTTCCTAGGTGGAAGAGTGGTAAGGGTGGGCAATGGGGGTCAAGTGACTTGCCCAAGGTCACACAGCTGGGAAGTATCTGAGGCCAGATTTGAACCTAGGATCTCCCATCTCTAGGCCTGGCTTTCAATCCACTAAGCTACCTAGCTGCCCCCCTACTCTGCATGTAATTATTTACCTATGTCTCCCCTCTCTTCAGAATATGAGCTTCTTGAGGACAAGGACTGCTTTTTCTTCCTTTTTCCCCCTGATGTTTAGCGAGTACCTGGCATATAGTGAGCATTTAATAAATGCCTGTCTTTGTCAAGACTAATAAGGACAGAGAAGACGAATCAAGACACAGAAAAACAGATAAACTAGGACTTCTAAAGGGACGTTTCCATTGATGCTTTTAGGGAGGGTAAAGAAAAATCACCTATAGGTCAGTGTAGAGTGGCCTGAAACCCATTAAAAATATGTTTGGGAGCAAAAGATTTTGAAGAGCCTTTCTCATCCTAATGGTAAAGAGATAAGGTAGGACTTCAAGATTCTAGAGTCATGAAAACATCAAGTGAGAACAAAATAAATAGCTAAAATGTCATTGTGGGTGGTTTGAAGCACATTGAAAGAGACTCTGAAGTGTCAGCAAGGGAAACCTCTTCCTCACCCAAGTGATAAACCTAAGAAACAGATTCAAGAATGGACTGAAGATATTAACAGTTTGGTAAATCTGAACATATCACCATTAGAAGTCTGAGAAAGGAATCTAGCTTCTAGCTTTAAGAAACCTGTGGTGACTTAACCCCAGGATGCAAAATTAAAGGAATGAGTCAGAGAAGAAATGTGCTAAGGAAAGTCTGACTTCATTTACATTTCCAAGGAATATTCAGGTTTTTAACTTATTTTTTTGTCATTTTAAACCCTGAGGTTTCTCTGAAGTTACTGGCAGAAAGACTTTTGAAATCTAAGGAAGTGTTAAGTTCTCATTTCAAGAACAGCAGGATAGGAGAAAGTTGGAAAAACATGTCTACTTCTTATAGGCAACTCAAAGGAGAAGTGGTAAGTCAATCAGTCTGTCAACTAGCACTTATGACACATTTACTGTGTTTCAGACACCCGCTAAGTAAGCACTGAGAATACAAAGAAAGATAAAAATACATCCCAGCTCTCAAGAAGCAAACATGCAAACAACGATGTACAAACTAGCTATAGACAACGTAGATCGCAGGAAGTCTTAGAAGGGACATACAGATATTAAGGACTGGGAAAGCTATCTTACAAGAGTTGAGACTTTATCTAATGGAGATGAGGAGGGAGAGCATATTCTAGGTATGCTAGAAAGCCATTGAAAAAACTGGGAGTGGGGTAATAGAGGGTGGCATGAGAAAAATTGCAAGATGCCAATATTACTGGATTGCAGAGTAAGTGGAAGGGATTAGAGGTAAGAAAACTGGGAATATAGGAAAAGGCCTGGATTTGGAGGACTTTAAAAAAAGAATAATATTTTGATCTGTTCCTCGAGGTAAAAGAAAAAAAGTGGAACTTATTGAATAAGGAGGTGACATGATTAGACTTTGGGTTTAAGAAAATAATTTGGATAGCTAAGAGGAGACTGGACTGAAGTTAAAAAAAAAAAGATTTGAAGTAGGCAGACTCACCAAAAGGCTATTGCAACAGTCTAGGTAGTCAAGGCCAAGGGTAGAAAACAAACTGCCTAGAATTATAACAACAACAAAGTGAAGCATAGGAGCCAATGTATTTCATGTCTCCTATGATTCCCCACCATTACTACACAGGAATTGATGTAAACTACTTTGTTTAGGTTGAAAAATGTACAAATACAGGATGGAGAAGACATGACTGGACATCATTAGTTCTTGTTAAAAAACATGCTCAGTGAGAGCCAAGAGTGTGATGTGGCTGCTAAATAGCCTGTTTATGCAATTATAGTCAGTGTTAATAGAAATATAGTGTCTAGACACTATAAAAGGACCCTATTAAAAGATTGTACAATCTCATATTAATAAAAATGTTATATTAAGACAAAGTCCATCTCTGATGTCTCAGTGCAATGTGGAGGGGAACATAGCTTCTCCAACACTATGTAAGTTAAGGCTAAACTCAGGTGAATTCTATTATGCAAGAAATGCAATGAAAAAAAGACCTCTGCTGGATAGTCAGTATATAAAGAGATAAACCATCAGTAAGTTGACCACTAGGTAATAAACTTATTGGTCATGGCAATCCATGAAATAGGTCAAAATCTGTATCAATAGAAAGAATACCTGCATTTCTAAGATCACAGAATCATTAAACTACTGGAGGTACTAGATTCATTTCACTTTCTCCCAGAATACAATTTGAAAAGTGTTTTCAGTTAAATGATGAGGAAGATATTCTAGTCAGAGAGACAGAGGAAAAATGGAGAAAAAATGAAAATGATGCAAGAAAACCATGAAAAAATAGTCAAGAGCTTGGTAAATGAGGCTCAAAAATACTGAAGAAAATAATATCTTAAAACACTTAAAAAAAGATTAGCCCAAAAGGTAAAAGAGGCACAACAACCCACTAAAGAAAGGAATTTCTTAAAAAGTAGAATTGGACAAAGGGAAAAAATATACAAAACTTTACTGAAATGAAGAACCCCTTTTTATAGAATTGACCAGATGGTAAAGAAGATACAAAAACTCACTAAAGAAAATAATTTCTCAAAAATTAGAATTGGGAAAAAATTAGAATTGGAAGCTAATGACTCCATGAGACCTCAAGATACAGTAAAACAAAATCAAGGGAAAGAGAAAATAGAACATAATATAAAATACCTCATTGGAAAAACAATTGATTTGGAAAACAGCTCAAGGGGGAGATAATTTAAGAATTATCAGACTACTTGAATGCCATGATAAATAAACAAATAAAAAAAGAGGCTAGACATCATATTTCACAAAATTATCAAGGAGAACTGAACTAGAAATTAAAATAGAAGTTGAGAGAATCCACTGATCAATTCCTGAACAAGATTCCAAAATATAAACTTCCAGGAATATTATAGCCAAATTCTAAAGCTCCCAGGTTAATGGGAAAATATTGAAAACAATTAGAAAGAAACAATTCAAATATTGTGGATCCAAAGTCAGGGTAATGCAGAATTTAGGAGCTTCTACATTAAAGGACAAGAGGACTTTGAATATAATATTTTGCAGGGTAAAGGTGCTGGGGTTACAACCAAAAATCATCTACTCAGGAAAATTGAATAAAATTCTTCAGAGTGAAATGGGTATTCAATAAAACAGAAGATTTTTTCATTCATTCTTGATGAAAAGACCAGAGCTGAATGGAAATTTTGACTTTGGAATAGTAGACTCAAGAGAAGCATCAAAAGGTAAGCAGAAAAGAGAAATCTTAAAAAATTCACCTGTTCAAATTCTTGCATGGGAAGGTACTTGAAACTCCTAAGAACTTTATCATTATTAGAGTAATTAAAAGGACTATAAATAGAGGGCTTGGGATGAATTGACTATGATGGGATAATACCCCAATAAATAAAATTAAGAGGTAAGAAAGAAGGGTGCACAGTGAGAAAAGAGAAGGGAGAGGTAGAATGAGGTAAATTATATAAAAGAGATGGGAAAAGAACTTTTACAGTTGAGGAGACATTGGTGTGGGGTAGTGGGCAAAGCTTAAACCTTATGCTTATCAGAATATGCTCAAAGAGGTAATAACATACACAATCAGTTGTGTATAAAAATCTATCTTAGGAGGGGAGATAAGAGATAGGTGGGGCAGATTAGAAGAGACAGTGGTCAGAAGCAAAATACTTTTGTGGAGGGACAAAATAAAAGGAAAAAGAGAGAGAGAGACCAAAATAAGTTAAAAATAGGTATATGATTTAGCTATAAAGGATAATACCATAAGCAAATTAGGAGAGCATTTAGTAGTGCATTTATCAAGTCTATGGATAAGGGGAGAATTTATGACCAAACCAGAGGTAGAGAGAATTTTGGCATGTAAAATGGATATGTTTGATTGCATTAAATTAAAAAAGTTTTGGCATAAACAAAACCTAGGCAACCAAGATTAGAAGAAAAACAGAAAGCTAGGGGAATTTTTTTACACATTTCTATGACAAAGGCCTAATTTCTCAAATATAGAGAGAAATGAGCCAAATTTCCAAGAATATGAATCATTCCCCAGGTGATAAGTGGTCAAAGGATATGAGCAAGCAATTTTCAGAAGAAAAAATGAAAGGTAATTAGTCATATTAAAATGTTCTAAATCACTACTGATTAGAAAAATCCAATTTAAAACAAATTATAGTCACCTCATATTTATCATATTAGCTAATATTACAGAAAAAAATGATAAACGTTGGAAGGGATGTGGAAAAATAGAGACACTAATTTACTGTTGGAGTTGTGAACTGATTCAACAGTTATGGAGAGCAATATTGAACTATGACCAAGGGATTATGAAACTGTGTATATCTTTTGACCCAGAAATACTACCAATAGGTCTTAATCCCAAAGATATTTTTAAATTATTTAATTTTTATTAATTAATTTAGAATATTTTTTCATGGTGAAATGATTCATGTTCTTTCCTTCCCCTCCTCCAAGCCCCTTCCTGGAGCCAACAAGTAATTCACTGGGTTTTACATGTATCATTCTTCAGAACCTATTTACATATAATTAATATTTGCAATAGAGTGATCATTCAAAGTCAACATCCTCAATCATATACCCATCAAACCATGTTATCAATCATAAGTTTTTTCTTCTGCCTTTCTCATCTCACAGTTCTTTCTGTGGATGTGGATAGTGTTATTTCTCATAAGTTCCTCAGAATTGTCCTGGGTCATTGCATTGTTATTAGTACAAAAATCTGTTACATTCAATTGTGTCATAGTATATCAGTTTCTGTCTACAATGTTCTCCTGGTTCTGCTCCTTCCGCTCTGAATAAATTCCTGGAGGTCTTTCCAGTTCACACGGAATTCTTGCAGTTCATTATTCTTTTCAGCATAATAATATTCCATCACCAGCAGATACCACAATTTGTTCAGCCATTTCCCAATTGATGGACACCCCTTCACTTTCCAGGTTTTTGCCACTACTAAGAATGCAGCTATGAATATTTTGCATATGTATTTTTCCCTATTATCCCAAAGAAATTTTTTTAAAGCCAAAGCATCTACATTTAAAAAATATTCATAATGGCTCTTTTTTGTACTGGTAAAGAATTGGAAATTGAAGGAATGACCAGTAATTGGGGAATGGTTAAACAAATTGTGCCATATGAATATGATGGTATTATTGTGCTATAAGAAATGATGAGCAGGATATCTTTAAGAGAAATCTGGAGAGACTCACATGAACTTGTGCAAAGTGAAGACAATTCCAAAGGACTCATGAAAAGTGCTATCCCTCTCAAGAAAGAACTTATGGAGTCTAAATGCAGATCAAAGCATATTTTAAAAAAAACAACTTTCTTGATTTTCTTTTTTTTTTTAAACCCTTACCTTCCGTCTTGGAGTCAATACTATGTATTGGCTCCAAGGCAGAAGAGTGGTAAGGGTAGGCAATGGGGGTCAAGTGACTTGCCCAGGGTCACACAGCTAGGAACTGTCTGAGGCCAGATTTGAACCTAGGACCTTCCATCTCTAGGCCTGGTTCTCAATCCACTGAGCTACCCAGCTGCCCCCATTTTCTTGTTTTTTTTTTTTTATTGTTGTTCTTGTTTTCTTTCTCAACATGACTAATATGGGAATATGTTTTATATGATGGCACATATATAACCTATAACAAATTTCTTGCCTTCTCAATGAACTTGGAGGAAAGGGAAAGAAGGGGATAATTTGGAACTCAACAAATTTTAAAAGAATGTTAAAAATTGTTTTTATGTTTAATTGAAAAAGATAAAATATTAAAGAAAAAGAAAAACTAATAACTCAGTCCTGGTTAGAGAGAAGAGAGAATTTCCTGACAATGAAAATGACTACTTGGTTCAAATTAAATGAAATGGACTGGGGAAAACATGCATTCAGAGAATCAGAGAGCTGGAAAAAACCTTCCTTTTATTTTACTGAGACTAAACTATTTCAAGGAGGTTAAGGTCACACAGTGACATTGGGACCATTAGGTGGTTCAGTAGTTAGACGACTAGGCTTAGAGTTAAGAAGAGGTATAATTCAGCCTCTGACACCTATTAGATACATAATACTGGGCAAGTCACTAAATCTCTACTTGCTTCAGTTCTGTCATTTGTAAAATGAGGATAATAAAAGTACCTATGTCCTAGAGTTGTGACTTAGCATAATGTCTATCACATAGAAGATGTTATATAAAAGTTGTTATTGTTATGGAAGAACCAGGATTAGAACCTATTTCACTTTTTTAAAAGTAAATTTACAAACTAGTGTACATTTAGAGGAGAACACCATGGATAGTAAGGAGTCTGAAATAAATTGTATATCAGAACTACTAATTTTTTAATAATCATTGCCCATCTATCAATGACTCTACAATAACATCAACTCATAGAGCAGAAAATGGCACTCAAACCAACTAGGTCTCAATTAGTGTGAATGTATTCCTTCTGAAGTTGTCACATTATTTGAATACATTCTGCCCATTTCCACTGGGCCAGAACCAATTATTACATTTTACATAATTAGAACTTTGTAAAGAGGGAATTCAAATTCATGTGACCACTTCAAGGGACTCATTACACTAATTGAGACCTATCTTCAATATTATAAGAATCTATGATTTCATCATTGGGCATGTTCCCTCCTCCAATGAAAATCACAACTCAGAGCCTTAGAAGACAGTCTTGTCACACTCCTCAAATTTACCATTTTAAGATCAACCTGGTAATTAGCCTTTCATCTCATGGTTGATTCTCAGATGAAAGACAAAGAGTTTGTCACAAGGTCTTTGCTCAAAACTGTGAAGCTTGAAAGGATTCATAAATAAACAAATGAATGATAATACAATTATGAATTGCATACCATGTGTCAGGCACTATGCCAAATCCTAGAAATTTACACATCTATTCTAGTCCCAATCTTATCCCTATTCTGCATCAAGTATAGGTTTCCTTAGAACCAGGCTGAAAGTTCAAAAAACAATCCGTTTAAAAAATTATTTTCAGATGCCCCCATCCCTTAGGAAAATCAGTTTCTAATGTAATTAAAAAGATGTAGAGGAAAATAAAATAGATAAGAGCCCCAAACAAGGGAGTTAAAAGGAGTTGGAAAGATTAGGTTCCTAGGTTCTCATGAACCATTCCAAAATTCTAGAAACTCTTTTATATTCTCCTTGCCCAAAGGGCCCCTAGATAGGTCACAGCTCTGTCTTCTTGAGAGCTAAGTTAATCCCAGCTACCCTAGGTCTGTACCACTGATTTCTTTACCTATACTAGATTTGGCTGGTGTTGTGGAACTGTGAAGAATTAACTCACATATCCCCAGTTTCCTCAGTATCCTGAGCTGCAACAAGTAAGCAAGAGTGTCTCTGCTCTCAAGAAGTTTACATTTTAACAAGTGAAGATGACAGGGAAAGAAGAGTTATGAAATATAATACATACCAAGGCATGGTTTGAAAATAGTATGGAAATTATATTGAGACTTGATTTGGGGCAATAAAACAAAAGCTCACGTATGAGAGCCCAGGAATCTAGAGTTACTTGTATAGCACAGTGAGACACTGAGGGTGACTTTAGTAGAAGATAACTAAATTTATATGAAGTGATTCGAACATACCTAGAGATTTTTTCACCTGCTATTTGGGTAAATCCCAGTCTTCAGTAAACCTAACTCTTCTTGAAAATGGTCTCAGCATTTTATACATTTCTATTAACTGGCACAGAGAATTCAGGGACAATGTACACAATATACCATTTATCAATATCTTTGCAGAGAAAATCCCCAATGGAGTCACAAAGAGCTGGGCACATCTGAAACCATTGAACAACAAACAACCATTTAAGAAGCTAAAGTTTCAGGTTTATTCCTAAAAGTTCGATGGAATATTCTTCTTTCATGAAGTTATATTTTCAAGTTCAGTTTGACAACTTTGTCCATTATACTATAATATCCATATCTGCCTCTCTCTGAAGGCTTTATTTTGTCTGAATAATATTCTCTTTGGGCTTAGGATTTTAATTGCCAACTATGTCTGCTGCATTTTCGCTAATATTTTTATGGCAGAGAAATCTAAGGGTGGTAGAGAGAGGGACTTTCTCATTTATAACTGAGTTTGTCCCTAAATGGATGATTCTTTTTTTTTTTTTTTAATGAGCATGAGAGTTTGGCAATGCAAAGAGCAGGGAGGACTGTATAGGGTAAGTAGACAGGAAGGGTACGCATTTGTTGTTTCTTTACAATTTTTTTAATGACCAACATACACGGAACAAGAAACCTCTACAGCCATCCAGAGAAAGGGTGGTTTACGTGTTCTGCAGTTGTACCTCCACTGGACCAGGGAAGAAGAAAACCTTTTTAAAAGCTTTGCCCAAGCTGCAGGTGTGCAAATGGCTCCTGTGAACAGCGGGAACAATCTTTATGGCATTTCCTTAGGGCTGCTGTGGATCACTTTTCAGCACGTAAAAACAAATGTCCATTAATGGCGCTAATGACATGCTAATAGGGGCAAAAACAACATGCTTAGGACCAGAAGCAGAGCAGACCAGCCTGGAAACAGAGCCCTGCCTGGGATTCTATAAAGTCGAGGACGATGGGGTGTTTAAGATGCCTTTCATTTCTTATCCACTGCAGAGTTGGCCAAGGGCCTTCATACCAAATGGATCTCCTTTGTAGCCCAATGAGGTTATATCCTGTTACAACATTTTCAAGTAAGAACCAAACAAAGAGAGGGCAGAAACCAAGGTTTGGGGCCATTTGCAAGTCACAGCTGTTTTTAATGGCAAGAGGTTTAGAAGCCACATAGGCAGACAACATTATCCTCAATATGACGGGGGGTTAACCTTTCTCCTCTTTCTTCCTCCCGAGAGCAGTGTTCAAGGCTACTGTTTTGACACCAGGGCTGCAAACCACAATATCAAAGCTGGGAGAAACCCATCACCTTTCCCAAAGAACAGGGGAATCAGAGAGGCACTTGAGGCTTTCTGGTACCAATCCTCAAGGGGGATCCAGGTGGTCAACAAGATTTAATTCACATAGAAAATCTCTGCGGTAGGTCTTTCAGAGAAGGATTTTTCTCATAAATGACTTCTGGCTGGCTGGAGTCAGCAAAACTACAATTATTTTATTTATTAGAAAATGGTACTTTTTACGTAATAATGGGAGAAATATATGTATGTAGAGATAGCCTTGGGCAAGTCACTTAACCTTTGTCTACTTAACTAAATTTCCTCATCAGTAAAATGGGGATAATAATAATACCTACATTCCAGGATTGTGAGGATGGAATGAGATAATAATTGTAAAGGGTTTAGCACAGTGCCTGGCACATAGCAAGTGATAAATAAATGTTGATTGTTATTATTATATGCATATACATATTTACAGATACATGCACACATAGACATATCCCTTTAAGGTTGGCTGAAATGTTATTATCTTCATTTTATAGGTAAGGAAACTGAGGCTTGAAGACATTCCCTGAAGGCCTTGTCCATGGCCACTAGTAACTAGTAAATTTCAGAAAAGATATTCAAACCCAAGTTGTTGTCTTTTTAACTCCAAATCTAGCATCCTATGAATTTTTGGAGGGTTTTGGGGATTGGCCCTTTGATTTAATTGATGGGATTCCTGGTAAAGAAACTCCATTTAACAATGCAAATAAGTGCCTGCTGTGTAACTTAGTTTCTGAGATTTTTTTCTAGGATACCAAGAGGTTCAGAGACTTGTACAAAGTCATACAGTCAGTATGTGACAAGACGAACATGAATACAGGTCTTGTTGACATGCAGGTTGACTCTCTACCTCCTATACCACACTATGAGCTTACTGTTCCTAAATTTAAATCAACTTTTTAACAATAGGAGTTTTACTTGTTCTGTGATACTGGGCAACAGGCAGCTCATTTCATCTGTTTCTGCCTCAGTTTCCTTATCTCTCAAATGAGTATAGTAATAGCAACTGTATAACATCTGTTGTGAAGCTCAGATGAGAGATGTAAACAATCTTTGTAAATACTAAAATGCTATATGCATTCTAGTTATTATTATCAATTATTACTCACTACTTCGAGGAATTCTAATTTTGCCAATGTAGATATTTTCTCCATTTATATAAAATGCAACCCTACAAAACCTAGAAAATAGATCTGAAAATGTATTGTGACCCAAAAATGTAACCTCCTGTGCCTTGCCTGGAGATAACCTTCTCAGAATTTAATTAAGCTTGTCATTAGACACAACCCCTCTGAGTTTCAGATCTCACATCTTTAAAATTTTAGATTAAGAAGTACTTGGGTGGTGTGATGGATTGGTGGTGGGTCTAAAGTCAGGAAAACTTGAGTTCAAATTTAGCTTCAGATACTTATTAGCTGTTTGACCCTGGACAATTCACCTTCTCTCTGCCTGGCTCAGTTGTTTGTTTTTTTTGTCCAGAAAGTGAGTCTAATAATAAAAGCATCTACCTCTCAGGATTCCTGTGAAGATCAAATGAGAGAATTTAAAGCTCTTAGCACAGTGCCTGGCACCCAGTAAATCTTAGATATATATTAGTTATTACTCTAGGCAAGCCACTTTACCTCTGCTTGCCTCAGACTCTTATTAGATGTGTGACCCTGAGCAAGTCACTTCACCCTGCTTGTCCCAGTTTCCTCATCCTTAAAATGAACTGGAGAAGAGAATGACAAGCCACTCCAGCATCTGTGCCATGAAAAGCCCAAATGGGGTCACAAAGAGTCAGACATATCTAAATGACATTATATCAGGCATTCAATTTACAAGAATTGCCAAAGTGGAAAAATCAGCTCAATTTGATTTAAAGAATACATGTCTTGAATCAACCATATGTCAATAGAGGTATGAATGCATGATCATTGCTGCCATAGAATGAAACCATATTAGAGTTATTGCCTATCCCAGATGATCTGCCCAACACTGTTCGTCTTTGTCAAGAGGTAGGAAATATGTTTCATCATTAAGTTTTCAAAGCGCTATTGTTTCTTGCTTTGATCAGAGTTCAGAAGTCTTTTAGTTATTTTCCTTCATATTATTATTGTCATCATATAAGTTGTTCTTCTCATTTAGCCCCTGCTTATGAAGCTTCCTATGTTTCCCATCATGTGGGACTTCCCATGACGTGACTTCATCAAATTTGTTATTTTATGGCATAATGACATTAAATTATATTTATGTACCACAATTAATTTAGTCTCTTGCCAATTGGCAAGCACCTGTTTTCTTTCCAGTCCTTTGTTACTACAAAACCCTTTGTGCTATACACAAAGGTTCACATATGCCAAAGAATATATATAGAATCATTCTTTAATATAATAAAAATAATTGGAAACAAAGTTGATTCCCATGCACTGGGGAATGCTTGACAAATTCTATGGCCCAAGAATGTCAGAGATTATTATTGTGTAGTAAGAAATGACAAATCAGAGGAATTCCAAGAAAAATGAGAAGATTTATGGAAATTTAGGTAGTGAGTTAATCAGAACCAGAAGAACAATACATAATATAAATCAAATGATCACTAAAAGGAACTCTGAATAACTAAATAAACAATAAAGGTCTGAGAGAACAAAATATTTACCTCCTCATAACAGAGGAGCAAGGGATAATACTAGGAAAGAATGTTCTCTATATTGTGAAATTATACTACTTTCTTTCTCTTTCTCTCATTTTCTGTCTATCAAGATATATAATGTTTTCTTAAATATTTTTCTTTGCCACAAAAGAGAGCTCAAAAGGGGTTGGGGTGGCAGAATTAGTCTCTGTCCCTGCCCTTAAATGACTATATAAAACAAAAATCATCAATAATGATTTTAAGAGCACTGAACTGTAAAGGAGAAGTTTTGGGCTTATAGTGCTGAATTCATCTCCATTATAATGTGAGTCCCTTGCAAGTAAAGATTATTTCATTCTTTGTTCTTATTTCCCTTATATTTATTGCAATGCCTGGTACATAGTAGGCACTAATAAATATGTGCTGAAAGATTCATTGCTTTTGTTACAGTTATGTTGTAACCCTGGAAAAGTCTTTTCTTGGTTGTGCTACTTGAGCAAGTTCCTTTGCCCCTTGCCTGAGCCTCAGTTTCCTCATCTGTCAAATGAGTTGGATTAGATGTTTTTAAAAATCCAGCTGCAACATTACTCAAGAAATATACTTTTAACCCCCAAACACCCCTGAAGTGAATCTAGACCAGAGATTATTAGTCTTGATTTACAGATGAGGAAATTGAGGCAAAGATCAAACAACTAGATCATGTTTGAGGAACTGCAGGGTTCATTTAAAATCTGCCTATGGTCATCCATCTCTTGAACATTTTCTTAAACACATTACTGCCGTGAGTTAATTTTTTCCTGATGGTGTTTTGGTGAGATAGACTTTAGAATGATGGGAAGAGCATCTGTTGGGCTCATCATCCTTAACCTAAAAATAGGTATAGGAAACCAAGTGATTGTTTATTTGGTCTAAACATTCCCACATTTCAAAGCTTATTTATAATAACAAAAACAATGCTTTACATTTATAGAGATCTTTATGGGTCTAAAACAACAGACTTTTACAGATTATCTCAGTTGATCCAGACAGTGATATTAGGAAATAAGTATTCCACGTGTTATTATTCACATTTCACATTTGAGGAAATTGAGGCTCAAATGAGGTTAAATCTTTTACGGTTGTTCATAGTAGTTGAAAGAAGAAACTAATATTTATTTTTTTACCTGAATAATGAGATTAGCTTTTGATGATCTACATTGTTTGAGTAGCAGAAAATCCCTTGTTATCATTATAAGAGATGTACCAAAGCTGAAAATTTCTCCTGTTTGCTGCCTTTACCCATAATGTCTAATTAACTCCTTAAGAAACTGCTCTGGGAAATTGATTTCTACAACTTCAAATCAAAATTAAACAGATCAAACAGTAAAGATTTAGAGTTGACAACAAAAATGGGCAAATACATGGAAAATCTCCATTAATGTCAGGTCTGGGGAAAATTAAACTTTTGAAAATCATTACACCTGAATTTATTCATGTAGATTAAAGAAAGAAAGACTAGAGCTATTGGGTAATGACTCAGTGCAAGACAGCAAAGCCAGGAAATGCCTATAGCAAGATGATATGTTATTGATAGGACTAAAACATAGTCTTCTATCCCCGAATTTGCAGAAATAGAAGAATAATTGCAAAGATTGATGCAGTGTGATTGCCATAATTAACTTGTAGTTACTGGAGATCATTTTGCCACAGGAGTTCAAATTAAATTAATGTATTAGTCCTCACCAGAAGCTCCCAGGAGGTAAATTCCCGTTTTGCAGTATGACTAACATTGTGACTAATAAGTAGTTTGACTTCTTGCCACCTCACTTTCCCCCTCTGTAAAATGGGTAACATAATAATGATTAACCTCAAAGAACTGGAAAGAGGACTAACCATTAAAATGCTGCAAAGCTCAAAAGTATACCTGGCAGCATTGTTATAAGGATCAAATGAGATCATGTCTGTAAAGCGCTTCATAAATCTTAAAGTACTCTATTTGTGCTAATTATTATTATTAATAGAATTGTTATTATTACAAGATATATTTTATCAAGGCTGGATGATAAATGAAGAATTTAAATGGTTGGGGGTTGACTGAGTTTCAAGTTAGAAATGAAAGAATAGGGGAGCCAGATAGGAGCATTGCATGGCTGTGATCCTGGCAAGTCCCAGAGTATTTGATTCTATTAAAGAGACCTCCCTAACTCCAGAATACAGAAAGGTAAAGGGAAGCAAGCATCTCTCTGTTCTCTTATTACAGCAGAGGAGGAGGCTTCCTCCAGGGTTTCTCCATCCCCTGTGGTCTTGACAGAAACTACTTGTTCCTCCTTTCTCCATATTCCAACTCCTTCAAAGGATTTTCCCACATATTTGATCCTCAAGAAACCCTTTAGAGGATAAGGAGGATAAGATAACTCTATTTTAGAGATAAGAAAAAGTAGGTACAGATAAATGAGATGACTTGTCAGAAGTAAAACAGCTTGCTGGTGGGAGATCCAGGGCTACTGGATCGAATGCTCTTTCCATTATATCAAACTGAATCATATCATTGACAGCTGAAAGGGAGAATTTAGTTCATCTGTAACTCAGATTGTCTAATTACTTATTAAGCATTTACCTTGTACCATGCACTGTGCTAAGAGCTCAGAATAAAATTCAAGCAAAAATCGAATGCAGTGGACTTCTGTACCAGCAGCAATGCAATGACCCAGGACAGTTCTGAGGGATTTATGGTAAAGATGCTACCCACTTTCAGAGGAAGGACTGCAGGAGAGGAAACATAAGAAAAACAACTGCTTGAACACATGGGTTGGGGTGGACATGATTGAGGATGTAGACTCGAAACTACCACACCAATGCAACTACCAACAATTTGGAAATAGGTCTTGATCAAGGACACATGATAAAACCAGTGGAAATGTGTGTCGGCCATGGGTGGGGGGAGTGCGGTGGGTGAAGGGGAAAGTAGGAGCATGAATCATGTAACCATATTAAAAATGAATATTAATAAATGTTTAAATTAAAAAAGGTCATTCCATAAAAATAAAAGCTCATTTTGCTTAATTTAAAAAAATAAATTGTGTATATTTAAAGCAAAAAAAAAAATCAAGCAAAAATAAACAAATATCATACAAAATAAATAAAAAATTTCTATCCTTAAGGAGCCAAGCTTATATTTAATAAGAGACTCAGAGACATTAAATGACTTACTCAAAGCTACATAGGACATCTAGGTGGCACAGTGGATAGAGCACAGGATCTGGAGTAAAAAAAAGACTCATCTTGAGATCAAATCTGGACTCAAACATTTATTAGGTATGTTACCCTTGACAAATCACTTAATCCTATATGCCTCAGTTTCCTCATTTGTCAAATGCCCTGGAGAAAGAAATGGAAAAGGATTACAGTATCTTTACCAAGAAAACCATAAATCGGCTCACTCTAATGGTCAGATTGGACTCAATATCAATTAAAATGTCCATATTTAGTGAGTGGCAGAGCAGTTAATTTGATGCCCACTTCAATAGTCTTTTTACTGCTCTATGTTGCATGGCCTCCCTATTGGGTAGATGGAACTCCATTGTCCTGAGAATCAGAAGTGAGTGCAGATGAGACCAGATTTTAGAGAAGGATGAGGACTGAGGACTGGAGCATGAGTGATGTGATGGCTACAAAGTTAGTCATTGGATTGAGTGGGTACATAGATAGTCTGTTGCTTGGCAGGAACAGATTATTGGCTATGATTAAATGGAGTGTTTGCCAAAGACAGTCTGGGAGGTATGAGACAGAAGAGCCTCTAGTACTAGACTTCGGGTCTCCTTCCTTTGATTCATTTTTTGTAGTATGCAAGTCAATCAAAAATCAATAAACATTCATTAAGCACCTAATATGTGTCAGACACTGTACCAACTATGTGTGTGGGTGTGCATAAAGGGTGTTTGTGGCTGTTTTTCTTGGTCCAATTTAATAGTTTATTTTGTTCAAATTCTCCCCACACAGTACATACCAGCATGGGGATCAGTAAAAAAGCAGTGAAATTGAATCCAAACTAGTCCTGCCATTCAGATAAAATTCTAACCACTGAACTTGCTTCTAGTTTCCATTTTTGGTGAAGGGCAAGTTGGTATATTTGTAACATGGGCAATGTGTCACTCTCTTAGGATGGATGAAAGGACTAAAACATGAGATCATTCTTCCTATGAGATTAGAGTATAGGCTTTTATTCAATTTCAATTTGGAAATTAACAAAAATTTTAAAAAGCTCAAAAAATAAAACCAAACTCTTAAGTCATTTGAGCTGAATCATTAAGGCTTTAGAAGATGGTCTACAGAGGACCAATTATCAAGAATAATTATTTGCAGAGCATCTTTGTTTCAGCTTAATCAATTTGTCTGGATTCCCCAAATGGAAAAGAAAGTTAGACAGATATGAAGTTTTTGTGAAAGCAAAAAACAAATAAAAGCTATACAATTTCATCATTGGCTTAAATAGTTTAAATTGTTATTACTATTTTTTTAACAAAAGCATTTAGTTCTTTACATTACTGTCAGAAAATTTCTGACTATATGAAACCTTCTAAAAGACAATTTACTACTTCCTTTTGAACAGATTCTTAATTGCAATATTGTGATTACCTGAAAGGTAGGTAGGTATAAAGGAAGGAAGAAAAGAAGGAAGAAATGAAAGGAGGAAAGAAGGAAGAAAGAAACGAAAGAAAGAAGGAAGAAAGGGAAGGAAGAAGGAAGAAAGGGAAGAAAGAAGGAAGGATGGAAAGAAGGAAGGCAGTCAGGAAGATAGGAAGATAGGAAGGAAAGGAAGAAGGAAGGAAGGAAAATAGAAAGAAGGCAGGAAGGAAGGAATAAGGGGACAATGAAGGAAGATAGGAAAGAAGGAAAAAAGGAGGAAGGGAACAAGGAAGGAAGGTAGGAAGGAAGATTGAAAGGAAAAGAAGAAGGAAGGAAAGAAGGAGGGAAGGAGGAAAGCAAGGAAGAAGGAAGGAAATAATGACTTATTTAGCACTTACTTTGGGCCAGGCACTGTGCTAAGAGCTGAGGATACAAATGCAAGACATAAAAAATGATAGTAGGGGAGAGTAATGAATGTTGGAGGGGATGTGGCCAAATTGGGACATTAATGCATTGTGGTAGAGTTGTGAACTGATCCAACCATTCTGGATGGCAATTTGGAACTATGCTCAAAGTGCTATAAAAGATTGCCTGCCCTTTGATCCAGCCATACCATTGTTGGGTTTGTACTCCAAAGAGATCATAGATAAACAGACTTGTATGAAAATATTTATAGTTGCGCTCTTTGTGGTGGCAAAAAACTGGAAAACAAGGATATGCCCTTCCATTGGGGAATGGCTGAACAAATTGTGATATATGCTGGTGATGGAATACTATTGTGCTCAAAGGAATAATAAACTGGAGGAATTCCATGTGAACTGGAGAGACCTCCAGGAATTGATGCAGAGCAAAAAGAGCAGAGCCAGAAGAACTCTATACACAGAGACTGATATACTGTGGTAAAATTGAATGTAATGGACCTCTGTACCAGCAGCAATACAATGACCCAGGACAATTCTGAGGGATTTATGGTAAAGAACGCTGCCCACATTCAGAGGAAGAACTGCAGGAGAGGAAACACAGAAGAAAAGCAACTGCTTGAACACATGGGTTGAGGCGGACATGATTGGGGATGTAGACTTGAAACTACCACACCAATGCAACTATCAACAATTTGGAAATAGGTCTAGATCAAGGACACATGACAAAACTAGTGGAAATATGCATCAGCTATGGGGGAGGGGAGGTCGGGGGGCCAAGGGGAAAGTAAGAGCATGAATCATGTAACCATGATAACTTTTCTAAAAAATAAAAATTATTTAAAAAAAATTATAGTGCCTCCACCCAAGGAACTAATATTCCAATGGGGGGAACCATAGAATATGTGACTTTGCTCAGAGACTGGGCACTGGTTTATTTTTGCTTCCATACACCATGTGGAGTTCTTTTGCAAGTAACTCAAATGGAAAGAAAATGCCAGGGCATTGTCAAACATATCTATCTTCCATGATGACTAAGAAACCTCAACAACTTTAAAGGCAAAGTAATCTTGCCTGAACTTCTGGTCTGAGCTTTGTTCCAGGTGGGTGGATGACTCTCTCTGAGACATATCTCTGTGTCTGTGGTATAAATGTGTGCTCTCATGCCAATCTCTCATGCCAGCTCAGCAGTAGATGTCAAATTGAAAAGGATCTTTTATTATTTGAACTCTATGAACAAAAAAACTCAACCATTGTAGATGAGTAAATAAAAAATGCATATTTAATGTTGTTAATAAGGTTATGAGAGGCTAGCATGGGAAAAAAATGGACAATAGCTTGTTTATTTCTTTAAAATGGACTTTTTTGGGGAAATATAATGATTTTTTCCTATTACATAGGAAATATTTTCAAAGTTCTATGCAATTTTAATATAGTTTTCTGTTGTTATCATTCAATAATTCAGCTGTGTCCAAATCTTCATGACTCCATGGACCATAACTATCCAGAGGGTTGTCTTGGCAACCTTGAACCCAGGGAAAAAACAACAACAACAAAATATGACAAAGTTTTCCATGGGATCCCATAATATTATGAAAAGAATACTTTGTCAATTCCTCTCTCCCACTTTGGAGGTGAAGTGGTGAAGAAAAAGTGCTGGAATTGGGGTCATAAGGTCTAGGTTAAATCTTGCTTTCCATTTTTTATTTGCTCTCCAATCTTGAACAAGTCATCACCTTAGATTTTAGTCCTCAGTTTCTTTACCTATACAATGAGGGTTTAAGACAATCTCCAAGGTACTTTGTAGCTCTAATACTCTGCTAGTAAATAAATCTCTATTTTCAGATCTTCATTTTCTTCATCTATAAAACAGTTTTAATAGTACTTGTTTTACCCCACTCCTATCCCTACAACTTGTGATCTATCTACCCCAACTGCACTTTTCTTTACACTTGATATTCCATCTCTCATCTCTGTGACTTTACATTGCGCATCTTGTATGGCAGGAATATACTCCTTTATCTTAGCTTCATAGAATCTGTCTCTTCCTTTAAGATCTGGCTCCAGAACCATCCTTTTCATGAGGCCTTTCCTGATATACTAAATTACTAGTGCTCTTTCTCTCAAATTATCTTATATTTAACTATTTTGTATACATCTGAACTTATTCACTTAATATTTATGATGTATATATTTATACTAGTATTTTTCTTGAAAATAGAAATTGTTACATGATATGTACTTATATCCTCAGTGCCTAAAACAGAACCTGATGTATAGTAGGTATCCAGTAAATGTTGATTGATTTATGTGTGAATCATTTTTGTAAATCAAAGACTTCTTTAAAAATGTCTGTAAGAATCATCTCACGAATTGAAATCTGGCCTCAGACACTAGCTGTGTGGTCCTGGGCAAGTCACAATCCTTTTTTCTTCAGTTTTATCATCTCTAAAATGAGCTGGAGAAGAAAATGGCAAACTGCTCCAGGATCTTTGCAAAGAAAACCCCAAATCTGATCCCAGAGTCAGACATGATTGAAAATGAACGAATATAAATAAACTTTAAAAAATGGGCTTTCATTCAACAAACTTTTATGATGCCTCTACTAAGTGCAAACTATCCAACAGAATATCATTTCCTCTCACAGAGAATAAACTCCCAGAAGGAAAGGACTTTTCTTGTCTATATATACCTATTATATTAGTGCTTCACACAAATGTGCACACACACATGCACATACATGAACTTGTGCTTTAATGGAGGAGCTGACATTGTACTAGAGAAGGTTAGTAAATAATAGTTGATTTCTGATGCCACCTGGAGGCTTGAAAGGAGAACCTGAAACACAAGCTTTTTAAAAATTTTTAAACCTATGCTGCAGTCTGTCTCCCCTCTGCTTTCTCCATTGTTGTCACTGGCTGGAGAGAGGACTAAGGGACCACCCAGGTTTTGCCAGAACATACCAAAGAGAAAAATCTTTCTGAGGTGAGCAAGCATTTTCCCAGAAGTGGCCAGAGCAAACATTCTCCATGAGATGGTCCTTTTAGCATATAACTTGGGATGTTCTGCAATTCCATCTCATATAGATCCTAACTTCTAAAGGGGCATTTTGCTTTGGGAAATGCCTTAAATTCTGGGTGGTCCTTTTGACCATCTCCTAGACCTATGACAATAGCAAGGAGGAAAAGGGCTTTAAAAGTTAAAAATGGGAAATAACTCTTGGCCTACTTCCTTCATCTATGTAAATAGTTTCTTAGAATTCTAGTACTTCCTGTGAGTAGTGAGAAGCAAGGGCAGGAGAGGTGCTGGCCCTTCCCCATTCCAGCAGAAATGTCAAAATTCTCTCAAAAACTTAATTCTTTCTTCCTTCAACCATATGCAATATCTTCCTTCCTTTTCGTCTTTCCTTCTTGCCTTCCTTTCCTTCCTTTCTCCAACCCATCCTTCCTTCTCTCTTCTTTCTTCACTTTCTCCATCCTTTCAGTTCTTCCCTTCCTCCCCTTCCCTTTTTTCTTCCTTTCTTCCTTCCTTCTTTCCACTTCTTCCATCCCTTCCTTCCTTTCTTCTATTGTTTAAGAGAAATATATCTGTGATCCATTTTTCCACCTCTGATTTTGACTCAGACTGAAGCAGTATTATTCAACTTCCTATTCACTCTGGAAGTTTCTTCACCACTTGTGGTCTTTGCTTCCAGGAATATCTCTGTAACTCAGAGGCCCACTTTTCCCATCGGTGACTTCCTTTCAGAACCTCCATTTTGAAGTAGGACCCCGGCCAGCTATCCTTGGTTCCTCAATAAGTTCTGCTTCTAGCTCTCCAGACTTTGCCACCATGATCTTATGAACCCATATATCCCTCAGCTTTTTAGCTCCCTTTTCTGTGTTATTTTCCCTGATTAGGGTGTATAAATTTCTTGAGGGCTCATATTTGTATCCTGGACATTTAGTACAATGCCTAGCAAACAATAAAGACTTAAATTCTTGTTGACTTTATTCGTAATTTCTTCAGGATATGAAAATTCAGGTATGGAAACTCCCTACTTATATATAGATTTTTACATGCCAAAGGAGACTATTTAGGGAACTAAGAGGATACTTGTCCAATGTTACAAGAGAGTCAGTAAATAAGAATTTATTAAGTTCCTACTATGTGCCAGGTACTGTGCTAAGCACTATGTATACAAAGAAAGCCAAAAAGCTAACTGATTCAGTGGATAGAATAGAATGCTGAGTCTGAAATCAGGGAGATCTGAGTTCAAAGCCAGTCTCAGATATTTACTTGCTGTGTGACCTTAGACAAAGTGAAAACCCTATTTACCTCATTTCTTCATCTATAAAAGGAGTTAGTGAAGGAAATGGCAAACCACTCCAGTATCTTTGACAAGAAAATCCTAAATTGGGCCATGAAGAGCTTAATATGAGTTAAATGAAAGAATAATAAAAAAGCAAAGACCTCAAGGAGCTCACAGAATAATTGGGAAAACAACAAATATGTACAAACAAGATCTGCAAGATGAATAGGAAATAATTAGGACAGAAAAGTCACCATAGTGAAGAGGATTGGGAAAGGCTTCCTGACGAAGGTGAGACCAAATTGGGACATGAAAGAAACCAGAGAAATCAGGAGGTAAAGATGAGGAGGGATAACATTCCATAAAGCTGGGATAATCACAGAAAATATTAGGGATATAGAGATAGAATATCTTGCTTATGGAACAGCAAGGAGGCCAATTTCACTGGATTGAAGAATACATGAGGAAGTAAGGTGTGAGAAGACCAGAAAGGTAGAAGTGGGTGGGGTAGGCGATGAAGGGCTTCAAATACTTATTGGGGAATTTTGTATTTGATTCTAGATGTGATAGAGGGCCCCTGGGGTTTATTGAGTATGGGATGACCTAATCAGATCTATATTAGAGGATAATCACTTTGGCACCTGAATGGAAGATGGACTGGAGTAGGTAGAGACTTGAGGCACACTGCCTGACTGGAGGGTATTGTAATAGTCCAGGTGTGAGGTGATGAGGGTCTGTACCAGGATGGTGGCTGAAGAGGTGAAATCAACAGGCCTTGGCAAGAGATTGAATATGGGGGTGGGAGATACTGAGGAATCCAGGATGACTTCTAGGTTTTGATCCAAGGGGACCAATGTTTTTCAGAGGCATCACTTGAGCCTAGGTATTTCTGACAGTCAGCATTCTACCATAACACACTGCTTTTCCTTTTACATAAAAGATCTTAATAAATGCTTGTTGAATGGAGTTAAAATCCTAAGTCCCTTTTCTTTCATTTTGTAAATCTAGATTTTGGTGATCAAGTCATCTTAAAGCAGATTATACCTAGTGAATGTTGAATTCAAAAATAACATTTTTCCATGTTTTACTTGAAGGGACGTGTTTTTGTAATTTTAATTTATTTTGCAGCTAATCTGCTGATAACAGGTTCACCCCAGAAAAATTGACAAGGACTTATTATTATGATATTCAGTTCATAAGCCTTTTAGGGCTAGCTCATTGCCTTAAGGAGCAAATAGGAGACAAAAATCATAATTCTTCTTTGCAGTCTCATTTTTTTCTCCTGCTTTCATTGAAATGTCAGATATGAAAAGGCTTCAGAGATATGCAAAAATTTGGAATGGATTTATAAGCTCCTTATAAGCCCTAGATCAGGATATATAGCTTCATCTTAAATGGCCTCACCAATCTTTAAATATTGCTGTCTTCAGTTTTTCCTCTTACTGACAAATTCCTAGAAAAAAATCGTCTTCATTTGTTATCTTCTCAATTCTCAACTCCTTATGATGTGTGGCTTCTGAGCTCTTTGCTAGAATGAATCTCCTCTCTCCATAGTTACCAATTCTCTCTGTCTCTGCTTTTGTCACTCTCTCTTTCTCTCCCACTTAACCCCTTATCTTATGTCTTAGAATTGGTATAAATTCTAAGACAGAAAAGTGGTAAGGGCTAGGCAATGAGAGTAAAGTGACTTGCCCATGGTGATGCAGCTAGGAAGTGTCTGAGGCCACATTTGAATCCAGGTTCTCCCAACTCCAGGCCCAGTGCTCTATTCATTGTCCTACCTAGCTACTCTGCAATTTTTCCTTAAATGATAAATCCAATGGCCTTTTCTTATACATCATCCTTTTTAACTTCTCTACATCATTTAAAATACCGTTGACCATCTTTTTCTCTTAGATATTCTTTATTGTTGTTGACATTGTTCTTTCTTGCTGTCTTCTCATAACTCTAAGACAGCTCTTTTTGGGTTGTTGTTGTATTTTTTTTGGTTGTTGTTGTTGTTGTTGTTGTTGTTGTTGTTGTTTGTTTGTTTTCTTTTTCCTGAATCATCATTCCTGTCTCATACTCTGTGTCACTGTCTTTCCTAAGTCCTCCCATTGTATCTCTCTCTTTGTCTAGCACTCTGTCTTCTCTGTGTATCTCTCTGATCTATCATCTCTGATGGCTTCAACTATCATATCCATGCTTCTCTATCTGTCTTGCCCCCATCTATTTCATGACCTCTGGTCCCATATCATCAACCAATGGACATGTGTATCACCCAGATGCATCTCAAAATCAACATACTCAAAGAAGAACTCATTAGTTCCCTCTCCCTCACACTCATCACTACTTCTTACTTCCTTGTTTTTAAAGAAGATGCCACCATATTTGCAGTCATTAAGTTGGCAACCTTATCAACAATTTCAATTCATTCCTTTCATTTTCTACCCTAGGGAAACAGTTGTTCACTCTTCTCACTTCTGCATCCACTTCTCATGGAATGACTATCTAGTCTGTCATCTAATTGGTCATGATCTGGAAGTTGCTACAATTTCTTAAAGAAAGTGATTTTTTAAAACATTTATTAATATTCATTTTTAACATGGTTACATGATTCATGCTCCTCCTTTCCCCTTCGCCCCCCCCCCCCGCACTCCCCTCACCCATGGCCGATGCACATTTCCACTAGTTTTGTCATGTGTCCTTGATCAAGACCAATTTCCAAATTGTTGGTAGTTGCATTGGTGTGGTAGTTTCGAGTCAACACCCTCAATCATGTCCACCCCGACCCATGCGTTCAAGCAGTTGTTTTCCTTATATGTATGCTCTCCTGCAGTCCTTCCTCGGAATGTGGGTAGTGTTCTTTACCATAAATCCCTCAGAATTGTCCTGGGTCATTGTATTGCTGCTGGTACAGAGGTCCATTACATTCAATTTTACCATAGTATATCAGTCTCTGTGTACAATGTTCTTCTGGCTCTGCTCCTTTCGCTCTGCATCAGTTCCTGGAGGTCTCTCCAGTTCACCTGGAACTCCTCCAGTTTATTATTCCTTTTAGC
>NC_058131.1:131085683-131152870 GCF_016433145.1 Gracilinanus agilis | reverse complement strand
TCTCTTGCCCATTTATCAATTGGGGAATGGCTTGATTTTTTATACAATTGCTTTAACTCCTTGTATATTTGAGTAATTAGACCCCTGTCAGAGTTTTTCATTATAAAGATTTTTTCCCAATTTGTTGTTTCCTTTCTGATTTTGGCTGCATAGTTTTTGTTTGTACAAAAGCTTTTTAGTTTGATATAATCAAAATCATTTATTTTACAATTTGTAATTTTCTCTAACTCTTGCTTGGTTTAAAAATCTTTCCTTTTCCAGAGATCTGACAAGTATACTATTCTGTGTTCACTTAACTTATTTATAGTTTCCCTCTTTATATTCAAGTCATTCACCCATTCTGAATTGATCTTGGTGTAGTGTGTGAAATGTTGATCTAAACACAAATAACTTTTTAAAAGATGCCCATCAGCATGCAAATGACTAATCAAACTATTGTATTATGAATACAATAGACAAAGTACATCATGATTGCAGCAACATAAGTAAAAAGAGCATAAACAAAAATATCTAAAGTAAATATTGAATACATATAATGAATAAACATTCAGGGAAAAAACTTTATAAAAAATTATTCCACCTCAATTCTTGGCAGAAGTAGAAGGTCCACAAGTATTAAACATTGTAGAGATTTTCAGATTATTTTTCAATTTAAATGTTATGTTATTTTTCTTCTTTTTTAACTTTTAAAAAACCTACTATTTGTTATATAGGATGCCTCTTTGACAAGAGATGGGAAATATAGTGGAAAAAAACTATATTGATTTTTTTAAAAGACACCAAAAAATGTTTAAAATTTAAAAACAAAAACAAATCTTGCATCCAATTTTATCCCATTTAAAGAATTGTAATAATTAAAATGCTCTGCTAGTGCTTAGCAAATGTTCTTGTCTTGCCCAGCTCAGGTTAAAAAATCTCTCCCTTCTACTCCAGGTTATTTCTGATGAGTCATAACTCAGATGATTACCATTTTCCCCCACTATTCAACCTAAGTAGACGGTTCTTCAAAATCTAATTTGACAATAGGGGAAAAATTTATATTCAATAATAATACAAATCATTTATATTAGCAGTAAGACAGAAACTGTTCAGTCACATCCTGTTAAATTTCATCATGTTGGCTTCAGTTCAGCTTTCTTGCTTGTCAAAATTATTTTGAAACCTGATTCTCTCATTCGGTGTATTAGTTATCCCTCTCAGCTGTGCAGTGTCTACAAATTTGATAAGCCTGCCTTTTATGTTTCCATATGGGGTCAAAGAAAAAGTGCTGTGACTCAGCATTAGCAATTACCCTCAAATTTGACAATAATCTGAGTATAGTTGTACCATCAGCTATAAATATACCTAACTGTATTATAATTCAGCCCACATTTTAACATCTTTGCCACAAATATATAAGGATACAAAGAAGGACATTCATACATATGTAGTAGATACATAAAGCTATCATGAAAGACTTTAGGACATTTGCCCTCCACCAGAATTCTTTTTACTGCAACATTCCTCAAAATCAGAAATTACAGATGATGGGTATATGAGCCAGAGGAAATGACTGAAGGGGTAAATTTATTGAATTTTGGAGTTCTCTTACTTAATGTGAACTTTCATTGATGAGTGAATGAGTAAACATTCTTAGCCCACTACTATGGTACATCCTTTGTTTTGAAAAAGACCAGTGATATTATAGGGTGATGTTTTGGCTCTCCAAGAAATTGGATTTAAGTGAGTCAGATACACAAAGTCATCAGCTTCACTGACTCTTCCAATCATCCCATTCCAGTGGTAAGACAAAAATCAGGACGAGTGGGGATAGCCCTGGATGCAGTGAATGGGCAGTGTCTACTACAGCTACCTTCATGACCATTGGAGCAAAACAGTCTCCTTCACCCATTCGGACAGAAAAAGTCTTCTTCCTAACTTATCAATGGGTTTGAGGGCTCTCAGTTACCCTCAAACTAGTTTATCCTGTTGGCTGAGATGGTTTTACCAGAGTGTAGCCACTGTGCCTACTCTGTCTTCTTAAAGCCATAGTTGGGTGTTGGGTGACACCAAAGGTAGCAGCAAGCCCTCACACTGGAGGTGCTAGTCCTCTAAAAATTGAGGATAATATCACTGACCTTATAGACTGGTTGTGACTATCCAATGAGATAAACTATTCAAGGGGATTTACAAACTTTAAATTAGCATATAAATGCCAACTCTTAAGGGTTTCTTAAATTTAATACTTAGTTGGCATATCTTGCCCATAGACTCTGAAAGACTATAAATTCATGAATATTGATCCATGATTACTCATTAAGGGACGTGAGGGAGGTTCAGAATCTATCCTGAAATTCCAAGATTGAAAATGTGGAATGTGACTGTCTGGTCCTGTTACAAAAGTCAGAAGTTAAGATTAGATAAACTGTTGGTTTGAATATCTGTTATATTCTTATATAAAAAAGATATACAGGAAGGTTCTATTTTTCACTATTTCATCTGGAATTCCCTTATAAAAGCAGATTCTAACTCACATATGGCTTAGTAAATAAATCCTAGGAAATTGACTGAGGTATTGTTCATGTTTATAGAATAAGTGCCAGAGTCAGGAGACAAATTCAGGTTTTTCTCAACTCTAAACTTAGTACCCCAAACTGCTATGCCATGCCAAGAAGATGCTACCAACAAATGAATGTTAAATTTTCCTTCCTTTGGCCCCTGACAGTTTCTTCCTTTTTATGACGTAACTCCATACTTCACTTAACAAATCACCATGGAGATATTTCCTAACAGCAATGAAGTTTCTGTAGGAAGAATTTTTTTGCTAAGATCTTTGTTTAAAAAAGAAATAATATTAACCTCTTGAGAAAAGAGAATTACTATTTTATCTCTAGATGAATTCCTAAAGTTATTTTTTTTCTCTCTCCCTAGGTTTGGAAATATTCTACTATTTAGGAAGGTTGCTGTCTCGCTTTATTTACTTATGACACATTTCTTTCTTCACTTCTTTGCCTTCTCCTCATCAACCACCTTCTCATTTTTCCTCTACTTCTATTTTCCAACTTCCATTAGAAGCAAGTATCATAGTCTGCCATTATTTGAGAAGATCCAAATTCAAAGTCATCAGACACTTACTAGCTGTGTGCCCTTGGACAAATCACTTTATTTGTGTGCTCCTGAACAAATTACAGTTTCTTAAACTGTAAAATGAGATTAATAATAGCTCCTACCCTCCAGGAATTCTGTGAGAATAAAATATCTGTAAAGTTCTTAACACAGTGCCTGGCACATAGAAAGCACTTAAGTGCTTCTTTGTTTCCTTCCTTTCTTATATTACAGTATATCTTCCCCCATTATTTCCACCTGCATCAATTTCCTCAACTGTAAATTTAGGATATGCTATGTTGCTATGCTGATCAAACGAGGTAATATTACACACACACACACACATACACACACATATCCACATACATACACATTCTATCAGTATTTGGTTCCTCAGTGCTTAGCAGACTGCTTGACAAGCAAGAACATAAATCCCCTATCTACCTATACGGTTAGTTCATCATTTTATTTACCAGTTGAATTCAATATTCATAGCAATCCTAGGAGGTCGGTGCTATAACTATCCCCATTTTACATCTGAGGAAACTGAGGCAGAGATTACAGTGATTTTCTCCAGAGGCACAAGTGTCTGAGGTTGGATTTGAATTTGGATTTTTCTCAATTGCTAGCTGGCTATGACACTTAAATCCTCTATGGGATCTGGAAAAACAAAAGTAGGGGAAGAATGAGAAATGCATTCCTATGGTTTTGTTATCCATTATGTTAATTACATATAATTGTATAGGTATGTATATGTACAAATACATATACATACATCTCACATATATGTTTATGTCTATAGGGCTATTTTAATATGTGTGTATGTATTAAACATATTAATATCTATTCATATCTTCCTAAGATATGTGTGTTTATTAATGTATATGTATGTATGTATGTATGTATGTAGGGGAGGATAGTCAGGCAAAACTTATTCCTGAATTGGTGAAATCTCAAAATCTAAATGTCTCAACCTGTACCTTCAGTCCATCACCTCTGTTAAGAAGGCAACATGCTTCATCAGTCCTCTGGAATCATGATTAGTCATTATATAGATTAGGGTTCCTTTGCCTTTCAGAGTTATTTATTTGTACAATGTTGTTATTATATAATTGTATTATCGTATAATTATTTTCTTTTGTCTCTGTTCACTTCATTATAAATCAGATCATACAAACTTTTCCAGGTTTCTCTGGAAACTTCCATTTCATCTTTTTTATATAAAAATTGTAGTCCATTACATTTGATTGCCATAATTTGTTCAACCATTTCCCAAATGATGGATACCCATTTAGTTTCTAGTTCTTTGTCATGACAAAAAGCACTGCTATTAATATTTTTATACATATGGATCCTTTACTTTATCTCTTTTGAAACACAGTCTTAGTAGTGGTATTGAAGGGTCAAAGTATATGCTATTAAGTGACTTTTGAAGGTTATTTCCAAGTTGCCTTCCAGAAAGTCTGTGCTAATTTTAGCCCCATGAATAATGTATTAATGAGCCTGTTTTGTAACAACCTCGCCAACATTTGTCATTTCTTTGGTCATCTTTGTCACTCTGATAAGATGGTCATATTATCTTTAATATTTATTTCTATAATTGTTATTGATTTCACATTTTTTCTTGTGATTTCTTCTTCATAAGCAGAGTTATGGTTATATTAGTTCACAATATGGCCACCATTCTCAGATCTGTTTCTAACAATAATCGTGCATGCCTTTGGAAATAGTTTTACTGTATAAATGAGAAATGACATGGTACTTGAGTGTGGACTGTAATCCATGACAAAGAATATTACTAGGTAAACCAAAATACATTCTTTTGCCTTGTCAAAAATATATTATGCCTGTTGGCAAAAAGAAAACAATTTTATCATCAAAAACAACCTATCCCAGCTGTGTGATCCTGGACAAGTCACTTGACCCCCATTGCCCACCCTTACCACTCTTCCACCAAGGAGCCAATACACAGAAGTTAAGGGTTTAAAAAAAAACAACCTATCATATGATGCTATGGAAATCATGCTTTAGAATCATGTATAAAATAGATGCGATAGAATCAATGTATATTATATAAATATGTCTTTATATATGATATATTAATATAGGAAAATATATATTACATCATATGTGTTTATATGTGCCTATGCTTTTGTTTATCTTTTTCTTTTCAATGAGGTAGCTGAGGGGAAAAGGATACAGTTAAAAAATAATTACTTGCTAATAAAAACAAATAAATTTTTAAAACATAACTTTCTTTACATGGATTCCATTGGGAAATAGATTTTACACTCTTGCTAAAGACCCTGAATATAATACTACTATAATAAGGGTTTGAGCACTAACTGGTATCTTGGGATTTGTAGTTCACAGAGACAAGTATTAACCTCTTGACCCTGAGAAATAATTTGGGTCAATTGAGAGCTTTGTATATCCTATTGGAATTGATTCATACCCTAGACTTCTTAAAGAGACCAACCGAGAAGAAGTCGTGTAGATCTTAACCACCTAACAGTAGTCGTAGAAATGTGGTCAGCCTCTGCCGTCCCACTCAGAGCTTAACAAGATGTGAGAGAAAGAATTGTCATCACAAGAGAAAAAAGGAAAAACAAGACAAGAAACCCAGGTCTGAGTCTGACAGAGAAGAGAGAGATCAAAGAGGGCCATGTATCTGATAGGAATCTGAGAGCAAAGGACTGGCTTCAAAGTACTTTGAAAACCTTCAAGTACTAGAGAGTCATAGATCTTATATATTGTATATTATTATGTTTGAATATATAATATTGTAATGTTCTAGGTGCCTTAGAGCTGGCTCACTGGAATACAGATACTGAATGAAAAATATTTTTAAATGTTATGAATACATAGTTCATGATAAAAAAACAAGTACTATGTAAATATTCTCACTGTTATTATCATTATTAATTTATTAAATTTCTTCTGAGTTTCCCTATGTTATCAAGAATAGCACTATCCCTCGGTTTTTATGCTTATATTATCTTCAATTTCTCACTCTCACTTGCTTCCTATGTGCAATAATTTGTCAAAATTTGTCATTCCTTTTTCCAAAACATTTCTCGCATTCATTACCTTTTCTCTGCTTAAACTTAGTTCAGACTTTCATCACATCTTGCCTACACCATGGAAATACTCTCTCTCTTCCCACTTCCATCCATCCTCCAGACTATTGCTCTAATGTGACTTTTTGGGGGGCATAAACTTTGACTTTGTTCAGGTCTGACCATATTATCCTTTTTAATAAACTCTGATAGTTGCTTGTTACCTGTTTGTTGTTCAGTGGTTTTCAGCCAAGTCCAACACTTTGTGACCCCATTAGAGATTTTCTTGGCAAAGACATTGGAGAGTTTTGCTATTTCCTTCTCCAGCTCATTTTACCAAAGAGGAAAGTAAGGTAAACAAGAGAAAGACTTGCCCAGGGACACACAGCTAGTAAATGTCTGATTTCAGATTTGAACTCCGAGTCTTCCTGACTCTAAACCTGGTACTTTATTCACTGAGTCACCTAGCTGCCTCTAGTATCTCTGATTCAAATATAGTTTTTAAGAAATAGCATTTATAGCTCTCCATGGCCTGGCCACATAATACTGAAGCCAGGAGTCCAGTGAGAATTCTAATGAAAGAGAAAGACTGATTATGAGGGTGCAGTAGAGGAGAATTAAGCTAGATGTAATATCTGAATAAAATATCTAAATGGTGCTCATATGAACAAACATGACTATGAGGTTACAAATACAGCCCATGATGAAATGATTCAAGGAAGGAATACTAGTCAACACAAAGAGGAAACCTCAAGATGAATTATAATGGCCTTGAATTATAGTCTACAAATTTAAATTCAAAATGTCATTTCTTTTGATAAAGGTCATGGCTAAAATTCTAGCACAAAGAACAGATGTATTGTGATCTTTACACGGAGGCTTAAAGTTTAAAAGAGAAATAGACTGAGAATAAACTTTTGACTAAGGAATAGAGACTACATTTTGAGAGTTAATTTTGAAAAAGGAAACATTTGAATGATACTGATTGACCCCTTTGACAGGAGCATTCAAAATAACTTTTACCAGGAGTCTTGAAGCATTTAGTGGAAAAAATGATAAATTCCAGGATTTACATACATGTCTATGTCAGCTAGTAGGCAATTTGCCCTTTGAAGGATATTCTTGGGGCAATGTCAGTTAGAATAAACAACAAAAAAGGTCTCAGGAATAAATGCAGATACATGAGAGGGGAAAAAGGAAGGCTAATTAGCCTTTGACATTTACAAGAAGCATAAGTCATATCTTTGGGGGGACCCTAATTTCCTTATCTGTAAAGAGAATTGGATTAGAAGACCATGAAAGCTCCTTCCAGATTTAAAACTATAATCCTTTGATCATTCAGTCTATCTGTTCAGGGGCCCCACAAACAAATTTGACTATCTCCATCATTAATCCATATAGTGGTCATTGTTTGAAAAATAAGGAATATGAAGATTTATCAGTCAATGAGCATGTATTTAGTGTTTGATAAGTTAGAAAACCATTAGTCTATAATATCCATAAGGATATACAGAAATGGATAGTATATAAAGCCTGGAGTCTTTTCCAGCCTAAGGATTCCATGACATTTTATAATCATATTCATTGTTTAGTCTCTCTTTGGAATAAAATGAAAGCCATTAAAATTAGACAAGAACCCTTCAAGGTACAAAGGGCAAGCATGTCACCCCAGTTTTACAGACAAGGAACCTAAGTCACTATTATAATTGTCCTTATGAGGTCATCTGAGATCTACAGTTGGAGAATACCTCAGAGGTCATTCGGTTCAGTCCCACCATTTGATAAACAAGGAATCTGTGGCTTTGAGAGTTAAAATCCTTTCCCTGAAATCACACGGAAATTGAGTGATATAGTAAGGATTCAAATCTTGGACCTCTGACTCCAAGTCCAGTACTCTTTCCAATGTAACCCTTTATGTCCATTATAAAAGTTCTTCAGTAACACAGCTGGAGCTTTGGAGTAGCGCCAACATTAAGACTAGATTAGGGATGAGAGAGTATCATGCAGAAATAAACTGATATTCAAATGTCTAAGGAGAAAAGGGGATGTATTGTTAGAATTGTAGCCTGAAAGCAAATTAAAAGCTCCCCTTCTTTAGACTGTAATACTTTTGGTGACTTAACAGCTCTGATTTCCTGGTTCTCCTTTCCGGTTTCCTTTCCTTCAAGGTCCTACCCTCATGGCCATTATCTCTTATCTCATTCAACACAGCATCTGCAATTATCCTGTCATTGTGGGGCTTGAACTGATTAATTTCATGTTGTAGGAAAGATGTTGTTAGTCATAAGAAAAAAATAGAGTGCTTAAATTAAATAAATCTTGGATTCAAACAATTATATCCCTGTTGTGAGTCATCTCTGTGCTGAACCATGAAGACAAAAAGGAAAACAAGAGATCTTCCACACTCATCTAGTAAATTCACATAGAGCTTGATGGGACAATTGATTTGACTAGTTTAGGCAAAATGCTGTATCCCTCAAGGTGTCTGGTATTCCATTTCCATTTTAGCATAATTTGGCTTCTACCCAAGTGCAAAATACATAAAAGAGGTAATAACACCACGAGACAACAAATACTTGGGCTCCATTCTCAACTACCTGACCCTGTTTCTTCAAAAATCAAATAAAATCGCCTTTGTGTATGGGGAAAGGAAAACAGGAAGAAGGGAGAGAAGAGGAAGGAGACTCAAGGGAAGAAAGGCATTCTGTGACTGGAGAAACACTGAGTATTTGGTGAATATTTAACTTTGAGAGGAAAATGCTAAACAATTATTTTGTATGAAGTGTGCAGAATCATATACATGTTCTTTGCTTATTTGTATTCCAAGTGATTCTTTTCCCTGACTCTTATAACCCCTCCACCATGGCATCCCTCAAAAGAGAAGGAAAAAATTAACCTCCTATTGGAAGCTGTTGAGCAGGGTCCCAGACATGTGGGACAGTAGGTACATGCAACAAATATGTACTGGTTTATGAATTAGTCGAGCTGAATAACTTCTTTTCATAATTAGCTTCTCTAAGTGACTTGTTCTGGCCTAGGAATGTGAGCTTATATGTATCTAAATAAGGCTTTTTAAGCACCTACCTAAAAAGAAGGGTGGAAGGGCAGCTAAAGAAAGAGTAGAGCAAGGCTGAAGCAAACCCTCACATCTCAACTTGAGACAATAACCAAATTTACAGAATTTTGCAGTATTCTGCATATATTCTCCAGAGCTACTGGGCCATATCCCCAAAAAGCAGAGTCACTTGGGACAGGAAAGAGAGTGGAAGGTAATGGTATTTCCAGAGGGATGAGAATGGGTTTGTTGGCAGCTGTGGATCTAGCAGTTTCTGTTTGATTCGTGATACATTGATTATGATCTATGTGTACCAGGGGTTAGGAATAAAAAAGCAAAAATGAAAGCCTCTGCCCTCAAAGAGCTTACGCTCTAATAGGTAAAAGAAGAAATGTGTGCATGAATGTACACAAACTGTATATATGTATGTTTACATATATACAGGCATGTATATGTACATATACACATGTGTATACATGCATATCCTAAGAAACTACCATGAAAGGAAGAATATAAAAAGTATCAAGGAGAGATCCAAAGAAAACTCTTTGAGTAATAAAATTTTTAAAAAATCAGAGTTGAAAGGGATTTCCACCTCAAGAAATTTTGTAGTTCAAGTCAAGAATGTCCTGAATAAGTTGACTATCAAGTCATCTAGTTTTCACTTAAAAATCTCCAACTAGGAGAGAGGAGAAAATAGCAAAATAAAAGCAACCAATTTTTTTTCCAAGTGATAAACGTTCAAAAAGCTTAAATATAAGTATGATGATCTGCTGCTAATTCTTTTCCATGCTAAATAAACATCTTCATTTCCTTCAATGAATCTTTATTTGACCATTGTAATAGGTATAGGCTTTAAAAGTATAAAGGCAGATCTTTTTTAAAGCCTATACCTATTACACCATGACTCAAGGACCTTCACCATCCTAGTCCCCTGGGATGGTTTCCACCTTAGCTGTGTTCTTTCTAAAATATGGCAGAACTTAACATGATACTTTAGATGTGATTTATCTAGGGCACATACAATGAGCTTAACAACATCCTTGTCTGCATCCTTCTGGGAACAGGATGGGGTAAGATCTACAGTATAAGAATAGTAACTAAGACAAATCACTTTTGTAAGAGAAGCAGTTTAAAGATGCTGGGTACCAGAGAGGGAACAGCCTGTAAAGGAAGAAGAGTAGGAAAAAAAAAAAGGACTGAAACATCTTCTGAAAAGATAAACATTGCCTAGTTTACATATCTAAAAAAAGATCTATGAACATCACCTGTTAGCAATAGGTAGATTGGCCCACATTTCCCACAATGAACAAACACAAAGGCAAGAATCAAGAGTATATCAAGAAATTAATATGAGAAAGAGGGGGGTCAAGAGGAATAGCTTCTCTGAAGTTTAGTGTTTAATTTGAGATCAATTAATTCATTGGTAAAGGACAGGTAGAATTTTGTGATAGAAATCAGTTTCCCAATTTTTAAAATGAATCATTTGATTAATTGGGCATCAGGTAGACTTGGTGACTGTTTTAGACAAATACAAGAGGAATATGAATGCACTTTTAAAATGAAAACAAATCAACATTTGAATGGAATAGGATTTTACTGCAGAAAAGGGAGAATCAGGGGAGAAACAGACACTTACATATCCCTGTATGAACCTACTCAAAGTTTAGCTGTACTGGCATTCAGGAACAGGTCAATCATGTTCTTCTCAGACTGCTCCCTGAAACTGAACATCAAAAACGATCTAAGCAAGTAATTGACATTTTCCAAACCAGAGACATTAGTGAACTTTCTTTTTTTTAAAGATATTTTTTCATAGAATTGTCTTGATATTTATTTTCCTAAGGCAAAAATAAGGACTCTATAGCAGTCATCATATTTAATGTGCTTTTCAAGTTGGACATTTCCTAAATTCAATTTCATATTAAATAGGAAAGGCACACAATTAAATGCTTTTAAGAAAAAAATTAATTGATTGAGGAAGTTAGAGACATATTGGCAAATGCAAACAGGAAAGTTTCAAGCTTGATTCTGGAGGTCAGAATTAACCACTGGATGAAGGAATACTAACATACATTGGAGTTCTTCAGACAAGACATTGAGCATAAAATCTGACTTGCCCCCCCCCCCATTGCAGATTATTCTTGTTGATGGTTTTAAATATATACTGTTTATTATTTTGAGGAAGGGTCCTTCTATTACTATACTTTCTAGTGTTTTCAATAGGAATGGGTGTTGTATTTTGTCAAAAGTTTTTTTGAGATAATCTATTGAGATAATCATGTAATTTCTGCTGGTCTTATTATTGATATGGTCAATTATGTGAATGGTTTTCCTAAACTCTCCTTGCATTCTTCATATAAATCCCACCTGGTCCTAGTGAAGAAACTTTGTGATAACTTGCTGTAGTCTTTTTGCTAGTATTTTATTTAAGATTTTTGCATCTATGTTCATTAAGGAAATTGGTCAGTAGTTTTCTTTTTGTATTTTGTTTTTGTTTTTGTTTTTTTAAACCCTTACCTTCTGCCTTGGAGTCAATACTTTATATTGGCTCCAAGGCAGGAGAGTGGTAATGGCTAGGTAATGGGGGTTAAGTGACTTGCCCAGGGTCACACAGCTAGGAAGTGTGTAAAGCTAGATTTGAATTTAGGTCCTTCTATCTCTAGGCCTGGCTCTCAATCCACTGAGCCAACCCAGCTGCCTGGACTTTCTTTGTTTTTGATCTGGCTGGCTTTGGAATCAATACCATATTTGTGTCAAGAAAATATTTTGATAAGACTCCTTCTTTGCTTATTTTGTCAAATAATTTTTATAGTATTGGAATTAGTTGTTCTTTAAATGTTTGATAGAATTCACTTGCGAATTCATCTGGCTCTGGGGGTTTTTTCTTAGGAAGTTCCTTGATGGCTTGTTCAATTTCTTTTTCTGAGATGGAATTTTTAAGTATTCTATTTCCTCTCCTGTTAACCTAGGCAATTTATATTTTTTGCAAAAATTCACCCATTTCACCTAGATTGCCATATTTGTTGCCACATAATTGGATAAAATAGTTCTTAATAATTACCATAATTTCTTCTTCATTAGAGGTGAGATCACCTGTTAACTTGATTTTCTTCTTTTTTTATTAGATTAACCAGTACTTTATCTATTTTTTCAAAGTACCATCTCCTAGTCATATTTATTAGTTCAATAGTTCTTTTACTTTTAATTTTATTAATTTATCCTTTAATTTTTAGGATTTCCAATTTAGTTTTTATCTGGGGATTTTAAATTTGTTCTTAAGCATAAAATCTGAAAAGAAAAGAATGTGGCTAGTATTTTAAGAAACTTATTGCCTCCCCCTAAAATCAAAGCTTACTGGGCAGAACACATTTAAAGCAATTAACTTCTATATAATAACTGTCTTAAATCAAATTTTCCTAATTGTTAAATGAACCATTATTTGAAAAGTATCCTATGGATTTTATAGTAGTATATAGGACCTAACATGCTCAGATAGCTACAGAAAAATTTCTACTTCAATAATCAGGAGAGAAAGGATTGTTAGATGTTCTTAGATACACAATAATTAGGTCAAAATCCTACAGAAATACTTTTGACATGAGCAGAGATTACCTCATGGAACATTATTCAAGACTGGTAACAGGTATACACCACTGGATTAATGGAATATAAATGAAAGTGGTATACCTCTAGATGGAGCCTATGAAATAGCTCAGGCACATGTATGAAATCCCTCAAAGGGATATCTCTGCACAAACTCAACCAACAATATGTTGACAAAGAAACATCATACAAATTGTCTGAGTCATTCAAATTTGTTTGTGGAAAAAGGAGGGGTATGTGGTAGTAATTCAAGACTAGGTCATTGCCTCTTAAAATTACAGAAGGTTTATCCTTAAGGAGCCTGGATTAAGTAATTAATGTAGATTTATATAAGGAAGTAGCTAAAGTCATAATGCATACATCCTATATACATATGAACTTACTAGATTTCAATGATTTATAAAATGCTAGGCTTCACATATAGACATAAAAATATCTTTGAGAACTCAATCTGTAAATTGTATTAGAATAGCATTATTATCACAGACCAAACTGTAGCCTCAAATCACCTAGACATAAAATTGCAAAAAACTTATCAACATTTTTAAGAGATGTTGCTGTATTAAAGACCAATAATCACCAATATACATTGAGAAAAAACTTTAAAAATATAGAGACTAAGTAATTAAAAATATATTATAAAATTTTTCCATCTTAATATTATTCCAGTCATTATTATCTGTACTTTGCAGATGAAGTGATTGATACACCCATGGTAATATTGCTAATAAGTATTAGACACAGATTCAACTGAGGTCTTTCTGAGATCAAATCTAGTACTCTTCCCACTAAACATCCATGTTGCTCATTATGTGAGGTAGGAAAATTTAACAGTAAAAAGTATATATTAGCTGGTCAGGAAAGGTTTGGGTCTGACAAAAATAATCTTATAACAAAATCAATCATGAATAGAGGAATTGGGATGTGGGTTTAAATTAGAAGCCTAACAACAACAAAAAGAACTTAGAACTGATTAGTCCATAAGGGCTAATATGGCATGTGGCATGGAAACCAAAAGAAAAAAAAATAAGATCTTCAATTTCATTACCAGAGATATGATGTCTAAAAGTATTAAAGAGGTAATCTCACTGGATTATGTCTTGGTAAATTCAGTTCTTGGCTTCATATTTTAGTAAAGGCATTAATATAAAGGGGAGTATTTAGAGAAAGACAACTAGCATGGTGAAGGGTTGTGAGAGCCTTCCATTAAGAACTTCAGTTTAAAGAACTGTGGATATTTACCTGGAGATGAGTGGTTAAGCTTGACATGACTAAATGTCTTCAAGAATTTAAAAAATTATTAAGTTCAGCTTGAGGTAAGAAAAATCTTCCTGGCTTTCAGAGCTTTCAAAAAGTTAAATAGATCACCTCAGTTCAGACCAAGTTTTAGATGTTCTACCATGTCTCTGGAATTCAGACAATGAAAGTATCTGCTACCCTTGTGGTTTCTCCCTCTGATTGGATGATTTCTCTCAGAACCTCTACTGAAGGGACTATCCCCAGACTAGCCATGCTTCATTCTCCTCCAGACTACACTTCAAATAGACTTTCTCTATCTTCTACTTCAGCTTCCTTTTATGTGTTATCTTCTTCCATTTGAAGGTAACCTCCTTGAGGCAGGGATTGTCTTCCTATTTTTATTTTTATTCCCAGTACTTAGTTCAGTGGACTTTATAATCTTTATTGATTGTCTGACAGTCTCCTTAAAAGTTGTTCTCCTCTGAATAGAGATGTTCTGCATTGTCAGCTGTTGTGATTTACTGATTTACTGTGGAATGAATTTTGTGGCCTCTTATCTCTCTTTCAACTTAGAGATACTCAGATACTCTTATCTTTTAGATAAAGAAAATGAAAGAAGCTGTCTAAGGGCTCACAACAAGTCAGTGGCAGAATCAGGACTAAATGGAAGCAAGTAATTGAAAAAAAAAAGAACATAGCTCTGGAGTTGAGTCCTGAATTGATATCCCACTTCTGAAACTGATACTTTGGTGACCTTTAATGTCTCTTGTTTCCTCATCTACAAAATGAGAGTGTATCTCTGAAGCCTCTTATAGTTCTATATCTGATTGCAGAAGCCATTTCTCTCTACTACATGGCTGAAACTTCCTTTTTATAGAATGAATCCATCTTGCAAAATCCCTATAAAGAGTTTAGCCTGATTAAAAAAAATCTCCTGTCTAAGTTATGTTTCCACCAAATGTAATGCTATGGAGAATATCTCATTGGATAAATTAAACAGAAAGCTGAGGTCAAGTACCAAAAAAGTTCTATCAATGTTGGCCTCAAACAAATCAAAACACTAGACAAGGTGAAAACTAAATAGTGATTGTTTACCTTTAAATTATATTCAAGGCTTTAGAAGCCCTTTTAAAAGTGCTCTTGAGTCTTTAAACAAGACCAAGTGATAAATTACTGATAAAGTAGGATATGATCAACATCAAATCCTAAAGAGCCAGAGATCCTAAAAGAGTCAGAGTCCTTTCTTACTAGTCACTTATGTCTTCATAGGAGCTATGAAAAGTGAGAAGTGTACTGGACCAGTGGACCAGAGGGTTTTAATACTCACTATTTGACCTTTGGGCAAATCACTTAAGCTCTGTAGGACATAGTTTCTTCCTCTTTTTAACCAGTGGGATGAAGAAGATGATCTCTAGGGTCCTTTCATGCTTTAAAAATCTCTGATTTTAATTGAGATAATTGGAGAGAGTGCATACAGTATTCATGTAGAAGCAGTCATTCATTTTTCCTTGTTGTGTCCCATCAAACTGGGTGAGTGGTGTGTTTTTTGGGTTCCAAATACTATTCTTGTCTGGGATTTCTCCTTTCATTTTCTTTTAGGTCAAGAGTTCAAATCCCATTGGAAGTAGCCCATGTTTTTCAACATGTTTTTCAACACCCTTGCCTCCAAAAAGGAGAAGCTGCTTAATTACTGGGATTGGGGGGTGACAGGGGTGAACATCTTCTCAGTAAGATTAAGCCAAGTACTCCTTATTTGAAGAGGCAATCACAGAGATACTGAGCTTACCTCAGTCTTCCAGTCTCCTCTGAGGATTTGAGGTTTATTTTCTCACCCCAGTGTGAGGCCAAGACTGGACAACATGGCTGCCAAAGAGCCTGTTTACCCATCAGATTAAATGGCTAATGCGATAGATAGTATTTCAGCAAAGACATAAGGGCTGTTTTCAATCAGAGCTAGCCTGCTTACTGTCTCTTCTTTAAAATACTTAAGAACAATTCTCTTACAAACATATTCATCTGAGTGTTTAGGAAACCATATCTGAAGATATATATGTATGGATATATAGAATATATGTGTGTGTATATATATGCATACATATATGCATATATATAGAGAGAGAAAGAGAGAATATTATAGATTTCATCACACACCACTTTCCTGTCAGCAAAACTGATTCTGTAGACTGAAATCGGAGACCTCCATGAAGGATTAATATTTGATATATTAACAATGGAAAGAGAAGTCAATTTAAACCAGCAATGGGCAAGTTTACTTTCAAAATCATAAATACTGAGCAATCAAATGTGGCAGGGAGAGTAAAATGAATTTTGAAATCTTTTCTCATAATGCTTATTTTTAATAGACACAGATGGGGCCCTTCCTCTTGAGAAATGAAGACTGTGCTCTAAGAATCTTTAAATGATCAAGTCTTAAGGTTGATAGCAAAAACACTATTTAGGAAGGCAGAGAAAGAAGGAAGAAGAAATATTTAAATTAATAACAGTTCACATTTATTTAGTTGTAAAGTTTTTAGTGTGCTTCAATATAAATAACTCCATGAAGTAGGTGCTATTCTTCTTTTATAGATAAGGAAAACTAAGGTCAATCCCTGAAAGGAAAAAAAAAAGCCTGAAACTAACTTAATCAAGTGACTTGCTCAAGGTCACACAGCTAATAAGTGTCTGATGTAGGATTTGGCACAAAGTCTTCCTGACTTTGAGTCCAATGCCCTGATCATAATGTTCTCTAACCTCACAGGAAAGAGAGATTCAAACATAGCTTGCAATCGAGCATTCAGTTAACAAGAGTTTATCAATAAAACCACAATGTGATGTATGGTCAGACTAAACTAACTTGCCAAAAGTGGGATAAAAGGCTAATCAGAGTTAGTGGAAAGTGTGAGTGACAAAGCATTATTTTTAAAAATGTGGTTTTATGACCTTCAAATACATGTAGTAATAATACTGGGAGCTCAACTTTGAACCCTGGAGGATCTTGGGTCATGGGTCACTGGAGACCAGTATATATGAACAATATAGTCCTTCTGCTTGACTATGTGAGCCTCTGGGAGAAGTAGGAATGTGTGATTATGCTTTAAAGGGACAAGATTGTCTTCCTGATCAGGAGGAAAACTCTCAGGAGTGGAAAGAATTACAGAGGTGAGCTCTGATGCTTGGCTTGAAAGTTTGGAAAGGAAACAAAAGCCAGACTGAAAGGGAATGAAGGCTGGAAATGCTGCTGCTGTTTGAGTAGCCACCAGAGCTTTCCTGGGACTAGGAGGACAACCCTGGGGCTTGTGAAGGAGATTTGTATCTGAAAGACTAATTATTGCTAAACTGACCAGTTGAGAGTCCTGTTCCTTATCCTAGCCCCATTAAGCCCAAAGCTTAGTTCTTTAAAATTTGCCTCTGTTTCCATTTGATTAGTATTGAGAGTGAATATATGATAGTGTGGTGAACCACAGCAATGTCTGATTTGTAAGTGTAAGAGGGGTGCTTAATACCACTATCTCCATCATTACAGATGACCTAACTTCTCCAGTCAAACAATGAATCACAGATATGAAATGGATATGAACAAGTTAAGTTATCTGCAAGCATTTATTAAGCATTCACTAAGTGCCCAGCAATATAAGCAAAAAGAAAAGAGTCCCTGGTTTTGATGAGCTTATGTTCTAATGAAGGAAGAGAGCATACAAAAATGAGCTGAAAAATGGAGGAGAGAAGGCTTGGAGAGGAAGAATATACTCTGTAGGGTGAGGAGTGAAGTCTAGACACTTTCCTTAAAATGGACATTGTGAAAAACTGACCAATCAGAGGAGGGGGCCAAAGAGGCAGAGTGATCTCAGGTGAAAAGGTTACTAAGAAAGGAAGGAAGGAAGGAAGGATAAAAAAGAAAGAAAGGAAGAAAGAAAGAAAGAAAGAAAGAAAGAAAGAAAGAAAGAAAGAAAGAGCAGCTAAGTGATGCAGTAGTTGCAACAGGCCAGGAGTCAGAAAGATCTGAGTTGAAATCTGATCTCAGATACTAGCTGGTTGACCCCGGGCAACTTAAATCTGTTTGGTCTCAGTTTCCTCATCTATAAAATGAGCTAGAGAAGAAAATGCCAAAGTACTCTAGTATCTAGAACACTTCAAATGTGGAAGAAAGTGCCCCAAGTTGGGGAAAAGGGAAATGTGGTTTCAATAAATATCCTTTTGTAAAAGGGGAAAAAGGAAGGAAAGAAAACTAGCATTTGCTAAGCATCTAGTATATGCCAGACACTGTGCTACGCACTTTATAAATATCTCATTTGGTCTTCACAATCACCTTAGAATGTAGTTAGTATTATTGCCCCCATTTTACAGTTGATGAAACTGAAACCAAGATTAAGTGACAGCTAGGAAATGTGCAAAGCTGTATTTGAAATCAGATCTTCCTGACTCTGAATCTACCTAACACTCCATCCACTGCGTTACCTAGCTGCCATTAAATCTAAAAGCTAACCTGATTAACTAATAATGGGCAGATATCAACTTGAGGAGTACATCATTGTGTTGTCTTGAGGAATGACCCCTAACTGCTTAGGACAACCCCTAGCACTCTGAGGAAAGGTATTTAGCCATCTTCAGGAAAATGAACCTGTCTGTGTTCATGTGGGTTGAGAGAGTAAGCCCAGACCCATCACTACATATGTGTTTCATTATTGGGAATAATGTTGAAGGGAGAAGGCTCAGTGAACACAAAGGTATCCATGGAAATGGATGGACACACAGAAAATAGGTCCTCTAAAAGAAATTGTTGGGATTCATTATGACATGTGGCTACAGAGCTAAATGACAGAATCTTATTGAATTGTATTCTACAGCTTCCTGTAGTTGCAAAAATTATGAATCTGTTGGGGTTGGTTGGTTGGTTGGTTGGTTGGTTTTCTAAACATAAATGTTAGCTCTGAAGTAGTTTCTCTCTGTTATGAGGGGGAAGGAAAATGAAGAAGCTACTGCTTTGGATTACATGGCCACCCGCCACTCTACTCCATGGATGCTCCAGGAGAAAACCTTTCATTGGTTAGAGCTGAGGTCAGTGAAAGAAAGAATCACAAAGCAATGCCCATATTCCAAAGTAAAACCATGTTGGCAGACATGCTAATAAAGTTTGGGGTAACTGACAGGCTTCAAATCTGTCAGGGAGTTAGGGGAGCGTCTGCTCCAAGCATGAGAAGACTTCCTCAGGCAGAAGGGACAGATGAGAATGATTTATTCCAATGACCGGGAAGGCTGCTGAAGCAGGCACTGTGAAGCACTTAGAGCTTGGTCAGACATTGAAGATGCCAAGGTCATTCCCTGCATCCAGGGCCATCACTAGTCATCCTGACTTTTGTCTTGTCATTGGACTTGAAGGACTGGAACAGAGAGTGACGCTGAGGACTTTTTGTAACCCTCACTTAAATCCATTTCATTCACAAGTCAAGACATCACTCCATGATGTCATTGATCTTCTTCAAAATGAAGGATAAGCTACAATAATACATGCTGTTTTTCTGCAACAGAGTGTAACTCCTTGAGGGGAGGGTATGCTTCATTGTCATCTTTGTATTGCCAGCACCTAACACTGTGGCTGGCTCTTAACAGATGCTTGTTCAATGAAAAAATGATAGTCACTGTGTTAAGCTGGTAAAAGGTGAAAAATGAAATACTCCTTGACCTGAAGGACATTACATTTTCGTAGGAGATATAGCAACTCTAATGTTAAGCACAGAGCAGAGTAATTGGAGGAGAAAGACAGAGACAGAGAGAGGAAGAGAGACACACAGAGACAGAGTGAGAGAGATGTGAAGAGATGCTGAACAAAACAGAAACAATGAGAGGAACTCTGTTTGATACTATAACTATCATGTAAGTTCCACAGGATGGGTATTGCTAATCCCTTTTTATAGGTGAGGAAATCAGGGCTCAGGACTATAAAACTGATATTATGGTTCCATGTCGAGGGCTCCTTCTACTATGCCAGGGTGTAACAAGACATAAATTTCTAGGTGAGGGGAAGGGGCTAGATTTGGAAGATGTAGCATTTGAGTTTAGCTTCAAAATATTTTTCTCTTGGCAGGAATGAGTATATAGCTATGGAATATTTTTCATTGGACTCTAAAAGCAACACTATCTAGTGAAAATCAATCAACTAGCTTTAAGTACTTTTATTTGTCAGGCACTGTTATAAGCACTGGAAATACAAATAAAAAAAATTTTAATCCTCTTCCTTTAAGGAGCTTACACTCCAATCATAACATATATGCAAATAGATATATACAAAATAATACATACTAGAGGGAAGACAACCTTAGAGGGGAGGGTGTTCATAACTGAAAGGAGAAGGAAAGATCTCCTGAAGGAGGTAGCATTAGATCTGAGTCCTGAAGGAAGGCAGTGATTCCATGAAGTGAAAGGTAAGCAGAAATCCTTTCAGAAACCTTGATAAAGATAACCTGGGATCTCAAACCCAAGAACCTTGAGAATAATAATTCATCCCATCTCCAGACCTGCCATCAGACCTTCTTTTAGCCCACTCCTAGTAGCCATCATTGAGATGAGAGATTTTCATGGGGAAAAAAGCCCATTTTCTCACCACTCCTATAATAACTGCTGATCGGCTGCCATAGATGGGAATAGGAGGTTTAGGAGTGTCAGCATCTCCCAGATTACCAGTCCTATTTCCAGCCCAATTCTCACAACCTCATATAAAGAAGCAATTTCTGTGGAGAAGGGCATCAGCTATCCCCACCAACTACCACCCACAGAGCAAGTTAGACAAGTTAACTGAAGCAGCAAAATACCCTGAGGGAGAGAGAGGAGGCAGCATGTGTCAGATGGGACAAATTATTACCACTTTAGACACCATCTCCCTTCATACCCTGATAGACATAACCTAGGCCCCTGAACCTAAGAACCTTTCACATATCAATGATTCTATCCTAGTGCTCTGAACCATCATCCTGGAAAATAATCCCTGTGGAAGTGCAGCCTGGCAACCACTCTTAGAGGAGTTATATCGCTGAAGACCCAGAAAATAAAGTTCTTATCATTGAAGTCCTTGGCATTGACAAATTGTTCAACATCAGAAACGGATACAAATTCATCAGTGGAAATGACATTAAAGGAAAGAGATTACCATCTGCATTGATGTTGCCCTGAAGGACCACGAGTCTTTTCCATGTGACTTGCAGTTGTGTACCTTCCTTAAGCATCCCCCCATTAGGATAGGAGTCCTTTCAAAGCTGGGGCTTGTCTTATCTTTCTATTTATATCCCTAGCACCTAGCACAGTGCTTTGCACATAATAAGCACTTAATAAATGCTTTATTCATTTATTGATTTCAGGCAGGGGATAGATAACACAAAAGTAGAGAGATGGGAGATAGAGCATTGTGTGCGAGGACAGCAAAAGCTGGTATGACTGGACCATAAAGTACATGGAGAGCTGAACTCTAGGGCATGTGAAGGGGAGTAATGTGTAAGAGAACTGGAAAGAGAGGAAGGGACCAAATTGTAAAGACCTTTAAATGCCAAACGCGAACATCATCAGCAGGTCAGAAGTTATAAAGAAGAATAAAGGAAGAAGAAACATTTTAAGTTCTGAACTGAAGAGGAATTCTATATGCAGGCTCTTTTCAAGGACTCCAGAGAAGGGCAATTTGCTCTTTGATATGGGGACTGCTACCTTCCTTTCCCTTCCTCTACCTTCTTCTCTCCTTTCTTCCATCCATCCTACCTATCTCCATCCCTTCACTTTCACCACACACAGATAGACAGAGCAGTAGACTTTTAGCCAGTTCTCATTGTTAGGGAGTTTGCCTTCCATCAGGTTGAAATTTGCCACTTCTGTTTCCATCCATTGCTCGGAATTTGCCCCTCTGGAGACAAGAAGAACAAATCCAATTTTTTTCCCCGTTATAGCTCTTGAAATACTTGAAGCTATCATATTCTCCTTAAGTCCTCTCATCTCCAGGTTAAATATCCCTATTTCCTTCAACTGATGTTTAGTTGCCCTGGCAACAGTTTATTCTCTATCCCCCGAAAATTCAGCATCTTGTCAATGTCTCTTCAAAAATGTGGGGTTTCTCTCAGTTTCATCAACTGTAAAATGGAATATAATATTCTAGATGTGATCTAACCAGGAGACAATACTGCAAGGCAATCATTCCCCAAATCCCATATATATTACTTGAATAATGTATTAGGATTGAATCAGCTTTCACTCCTTCCTCCTACTTTGCTTCCCAAACTCAGCACTCAGCAGCATTCCATTTCCAGCCTGCACGATGTTGCACAGGCTGACCCACACTCTCAAAATTCATTCCCTTTTCACCTCCACCTTTTAGACGTCTCAGTATCCTTCAACAATCAACTCATAGATCACTTCCTGGATTCCCCTAGTTAGTAGGAATATCTTCTATTCTCACATTATCTTGTTACTTTCTTATCGATAAAATTGTCCTATTCCAGCAGTGAAATGTAAGCTCTTTGAGAGAAATGGCTTTCCCCTCTTTTTATTCTATTTTTACCCCTTTACAAACAAAAATAGTGCCTAACACATGTTCCGATTCAGCCATTCAGTTAATGTCCAACTCTTCATGACCCCTTGGATGATAGTATGTCAATGCTTTCCATAGGATTTTCTTGGCAAAGATACCCAAGCAGTTAACCATTTCCTTCTCCAGTAGATTAAGGTTAACAGAGGTTAAGTGACTTGCCCAGGGTTCACAATGATAGCAAATATCTGTGGCTGGATTTGAATTCAGATTTTGCTGACTCCATCCATCACTCTGAGCCATCTAGCACCCTGCTGCATATAGCTGCACATAATTTGTGATTCATAAATTTTTATTGAATGAATACATGTTGATCTTGCAATCCACTAAACACCTCAGATTTTTCCCACAGGAGCTATTATCTAGCCATACCTTCTTTATCTTATGCTTATTTAATTTTTTGAAAAATCTTTAAAATTTTAATTGAATATCTAGTGTTTTCCATATATACCATCATATAATCTATCAACTATCTCTTTGGCCCATTCTGAATTTAATTTCTTTTTCTTTTCATTGCTATTGCTAGCATTTCTAATATAATAATAATAAAATATTGGTGATAGTGGGCATTCTTTCATTCCTGATTTTATAGGCTCCTAATTTTTCCACATTCCAGATAATGTTTGCTGGATAATAATAATAATAAGTACATACTTATTATTATTCTAGGAAAAATCCATTTATACTTATGCATTCACATGTTTTTAATAAGCATGGATAGGTTGTCAGGGGAAAAGGAAAAGGACCTATGTTTTCTAAAATTCATAACACTTCTATTTATGGTGGCAAAGAACTGGAAATTGAAGGAATGTCATTAATTGGGGAATGGCTAAACAAATTGTGGCATATGATTGTGATGGAATACTACTTTGACGTAAGAAATGACAAGCAGGTTATTTTTTTTAATGGAAAGACCTACATGAAATTATGAAGAGTGAAACTAGTATAACCAAGAGAACATTATCTATATCAACAAAATCTTGTTGAAACTATTGTTGTGGGAGGCTGCTAGGTGGCTTAGTGGATTGAGAGCCAGGGTTAGAGATGGGAGGTTCTGGGTTCAAAGCTCAGGCATGCTCTAGATGGCAAGTCACTTAATCCTCATTGCCTAGCTCTTGCTACTCATCTGTCTTGGAATCAATACACAGTATTGATTCTAAGAAGGAAGGTAAGAGCTTGGGTTGTTTTTTTTTTTTTTTAAGAATGACTTGTGTATGCTCACTTCTAGAGAAAGAATTAATAAATAAAAATAAGATAGAGTTTATGTATGCTTATATCTTTTTCATCAAATAATGCCTTCTCTAATGTGAAGAAAAGAAGAGACAGAGTTACCTGGGTATTTTAATGTAGCAAATAAATTTTAATTAAAAAAAAGAAAATTTTATTTATTCCTATTATATTTTATTATTAAATTTGAACCATTATTTTTCTACTAACATATTTTTGATCCTGATTCTTTCTTTGTTGCCTCTCCCTTACAACTTATTTCATTTGTGTGTAATTACTGATAAAAAATATTGGAAAGAAGGGGCAGCTGGATAGCTCAGTGGAGTGAGAGTCAGGCCTAGAGACAGGAGGTCCTAGGTTCAAACCTGGCCTCAGCCACTTCCCAGCTGTGTGACCCTGGGCAAGTCACTTGACCCCCATTGCCCACCCTTACCACTCTTCCACCTATGAGACAATACACCGAAGTTAAGGGTCTTAAAAAAAAAAGATATTAAAAAAAATATTGGAAAGAATAAGGACAAGGAGGGGGCAGTTAGGTGGCTCAGTGGATTGAGAGCCAGGTCGAGAGACAAGAGGTCCTGAGTTGAAATTTGGCCTCAGACACTTCCCAGCTATGTGACCCTGGGCAAGTTACTTAACCCCCATTGCCTAGCCCTTAACACTCTTCTTCCTTAGAACCAATACACAGTACTGATTCTAAGAAGGAAGGTAAGGATTTTTTTTTGTTCTTGTTGTTGTTGTTTCCTTCCTTCTTGGAGTCAATACTGTGTATTGGCTCTAAGGCAGAAGAGTGGTAAGGGCTAGGCAATGGGGCTTAAGTGACTTGCCCAGGGTCACACAGCTAGGAAGTGTCTGAGGCCAGATTTGAACCTAGACCTCCCATCTCTAGGCCTGGCTCTCAAAACACTGAGCTACCCAGCTGCCCCCAAGGAAAGGGTTTTAAAGGAAAAAACAAAACAAAACATAAGGACAAAAACAAATCTCTAAGCTATTCCATTGGAGATCTACCACTCTTCTGTGATAATTAGATTGTCTACACTGCCCATCTTTAGATTTAATCACCAAAGATGAGAGCACCTCCAATATTGGGAGGTCCTAACCCATGTGTGCTGTGAGTGATGAATCAGAATTGACTGACCCGCCCCCAGGCAGTCTATGAGAATCATCTATTGTGATTGGACAGGAAGGCTAGGGGAAGGCACTGGAAGTGACGAATGTGACCCCTTTAAAAAGAGGGAGTTGAGTGAATGAGGCTGTTTCTGGTTTGGTGAAGGGGACCTGAGGGAGCTTTACTGGTTTGTGACCAAGACTGTTCCACGTGGTGAGTTTAAAGACTGAATCTTCCTGAACTTCTATTAAGAAACTTCCTTTTATAGACTCTGTGAATGAAGTTTGCTCCATTCACCTCTGAGCCTCAGGCCCTTTAACCCTCAGCTGAGGGTTAAGATCTACCTGGATTAATTAGTGGGATAAATTCTTATTTTCTTCCTCTCTCTCTTCTCATGTAAATAAACTTCCATAAAAGTCAATTTTGATTTGAGATTATGCTTAATTGAGGATTAATAATAGTTCAATCCTCTGGTGACCATCTTTTAATATACTGAACCCATAAAACCTTTTTATCACCCTTACACTTCACAATTATGACCCATGCACTGCTCAAATATGGACTCTTGAAAGTTATGCTAAGGATCAGAGCACACTTTGGGTCAACAGTTACTCAAAACCATGGGTCATAAGTTCCTAATGATATATGTATTTATTTTTATTTTACCAGACCAAGCCAAAGCACACTTCATCAAAACAGAATCATTAACTAAATAATAAGGAAAATCTTCACATATGACTGGTACACACTGTCCTTTGGTTCCCACTATCCTATGGTAGAGTGAATATCAATATAAAATGAATATAGTCCTGTGACCCATCTAAGAGAGGAGGGAAAAATAGCCTTATTTACGTATTTACAGTAGCATGACTCTGAGGCTACAATTTGCTCCTTCCTCAGCTGACTACCCAAACTGTATAGCCACAGTCAATATTTGCCCTTCTCTGATCCTGGGTCACTTCTTTTCTCCACAATATATTTTTCTAATTTAAATACTTTTTTTCAGTTAAAAAGCATTTATTTTTTCTTTCTCCCACTCCTGGGAAATAAAGAAAAAAATGAAACCCTTCTAACACATATACAGTCAATCAAAACAAATTCCCACATTGGCCATCTACAGAAATGTTTCTCATTCTGCATTTTAGCACATTATCTTTTTGTCAGGAGTTTGGTAGAATTACTCATTATTGGTATTCTGGCATCATGGTTATTCATCATGTTGATCATAGTTCTTAAGTCTTCATAGTTGTTTGCTTTTAGAATGCTGTTGTAATAGTATAAATTGTTCTCCTTTCTTTTAATACCCTGGGATATAGTTTGTCAGTGATCTAAACTCAGCAACAACAGCTTAGTGATTTTTAAAATATCTCCATACTTATGTCGGGTATCATCTTCACATTAGCCATTTTTGTTCTGTCCTTTCCAGTAAGAAGGTTTTCTCCTTAGGAGAAAGAAGATAAAATAATTAATGACAAGGTCTGCTTTCTCTCCTCATCAGTTATTGTCCTATTTATTCTGAACAACACACTTCTTCTTATTTCAAATTTTCTTTTTTTCTCTGATATGAAAGAAAAATAAAACAAAATTACTTTGTTTACCCTGTATATTTTTCTTTATCAAAATTTCCATAGATGTAGAGCTTTTCTAGAACTTTGGCACAATTTTTATTCATTTTTTTCTCTAACCTTGCTTCCATCTTTTATTCATGTCTTCTTAAACTCTAGCTTGGTCAGGGAGCTTTCTTGTGTGCTCACATCAGTCTTTTTAGACAACAACACTTTTCCTTCATTACTAAAATTGTCCGTTGTAACTTCAGAATTTCATTCATGAGAACTTCCTGTCTCTCCTAGGCTTGAAATTCACTACTGAATTTTTGTTCTTGGTATCCTACCTGCTCTTTCTTTGAGCCCTTTGAAGTTTGTTCTTTCAAGAACTAACTTCTCTTACTGGCTTTCTTTTCATTCTGGCTCAAGTTGCTAGATGAGAACATTTTTGCACTATAAGATTCCCATGATTTCAGAATCTCTCCTTACTGACTTCAGATTTTGAAGATGATGTTATAGGAGATTGACCTACAATAGAAGGAACTTTAGAGTCAGAGAACCCAAGTTTGACCTTGGGCAAGTGTTTAATCTCTATGAGTCTCAGTTTCTTCAGCATAAAATGAGAAGATTGAAAGAGATGATCTCTGAGGTCCCTCCTAGTTCTAGCCCCAGGATGATCCTATGATTATGCTTTTCCTATGCTGCTTCTTCCCCTACACTCATTATTATTCAGCTAACTCTTGCTATTCTCATCTCTTCTTTTTTGTTTTGCAATGTGGTCACTTCTGGGAATTTCTTTCCTTTTGAAACTGAGCCCTTCTTTATAACAAAGAAAATCTAGTTAAGCAAAATACCCCCCAAAATAACTACAACTGACAAGATAATGGCTTTTGTGTCCTAGTAGTCCTCTGCCATTCTATCAAGAGCAAAAAGTCCTTTTATCTATTCTATGGGTCTATTATTGCATTTTTATTCCAAATGGATTTTGGTCTCTTTTTCTTTTCATTCACATTGTCATCATCACTCTGTACATTGTTTGGTTCTGTTTGTTTCACCTTTTATCATTCCATATATATCTTCCCACATTTCTCTGAATTCTCTAATATGCCTAATGTCTTGCTACCTAGTAATACTCCATTGCATTTTTTTCATCAGTGCTTCCTATTGGCAGCTACTTTGCTGATACCAAAAAACATGCTGCTATGAATATTTTGGTAAATATTCTCTTTCTTTCATCCTCTTGGATTATAGGACTTGTACTCATATTTGATCATCAAGAAACTTCCTTTCTTACACTTCCTTATCTTGGACTTAGAAACTTAGCTTTTCTTGAAGATATCTCCTCCCAGGTGATACTCTCCAGTAAGATCAGTCCTGCTTTCATGTCCCCTGACACATTGGACCAGGGGGAGGAGTTGCCACGTGCTGTTCTTTCTTGTTCTACCAATTCCTTGCCAGGTGAAGAATGCTTCTTTTGGAACCAACAATCAGAAGTCTCTCTTCTTTCAATTTTTATTCCATTTATCTACACTATACAATCCAAATCTGTTTTGCTGAGCTTCATTGGCTTCTGAGTAACCCTTTTCTGAAGGAATTCCATATTTGGCTCAAGGTCTTTCTCTCCAACATGTCCCATCCCCAAGATGACACAATTAGTGTCTCAGGCCATATTTGAACTCAGGTCTTCCTGACTCTAGACTTGGTGCTCTTTCTCCTCACATATATAACCTTCTTGAGGATAGGATCAAAGTTTTTGCCCAATTTATATCCTTGGCATTTAGCATAGTGCCTAGTCCATTAGTAAATGCTTAATAACTAACATCCCTAACGATATTATTACTAGGACATTGACCCAAAGTTCCTGGATGCTTAGGGAATTAGCACTGGGTCAAGAGATAAGGGGCATATATTTTCCCCTCAATAAGCCCTTTGTATTATCCTCAGCACATTCTGCTTTCATCATAGGAACATTAAACTCATTCATCAACTCTTATTCAACAGTGACAGGTTTAGTAACCATTGTCTAATCATCCAATTATCTCTTTGGGAATCTCGAATGCTCAAACCTTTGATAGCTCACCTAGCATGGCAATTACATCATTTTATTTTCCATTTAGCCAGTCTAGAGTCTTTGCCTATTTAAGGACAAAATTCCCCAAATGCTATCATTATGAGTGAATAGGGATCCCCCAAACTAATGATGCTTGTTGAAAGTTAAATCCCATCATTAAAAATCAATTCCTCAATTACCAGATAGCCATATTGCCTATTCAGACATGTGCCATTCAACCAAATATAGCAAAACACTTTGGAAAGTATGGCATAAAATTTGAGCACTATTAGGATGATAGAGCTTCATTCATTTTACAGGTGAAGGAACTGATATATATATATATATATATATATATATAAATATATATATATATATATAACTTAAATTTACATAGAGTATATTATCAGAGGTGGATTTGAAGTCAGGTCCCCTGACTAAAAAACCAGTATACACATATATTATGCATTAGTTCCTTAACTTAATTTGCTAGTTAGTAATAGATAATATACTACAGGGGTGAAGGAGGGGAACAAAACCTTACTGTCAAATTACAACCTAGGATTTGAAGTTGAAAGAAAAAAGAACACCATGAATTCCTCCAGTAACAATGCCTAGACCCAGTAATAGCCAATCCTGAGTAAGTTTCGTCAAAATTTTAATACAAACTGTTTTCGTTCTGGTTGTCCCATTTGTGTTTTCTTCTTTGTATATGACCCTAATCCCAAAGGACTCTCCATAGAAAGAAAATGTCTATAGACCAAAGATGGGACCTCAGAATCTAATCCAAGAAGTTTTCAAGGTGAAGAGGTTCAAAGAGGAAATTGAGATTATACACGAAAAAGTCTTGATGAAAAGAAACTTTAAATTGCAATTTTCCATTTAAAAATAGGTGTTTGTTGCCCCAAGAACAAATGAAAAGATGAATAAGCTTATTCCAAAACATGTCAAAGTAGAAAAGACCAGAAACTAGAAAACTACAAAAATGTTTCCTAACACAGATCAATTTTAATTAACTGTTCCCTTTAGTAAGTAATTTGCCCATTTTTGCCATCGATAAAATGAGCAAGTAATTCCATTCAATTCCATAGGTATTTATTTATTGCTGGGTATATGTCAGGCTTTATAATTGGCCACTAATGATACAATGAGAATCCCTCACTTTAAGGATTTGACTTTCTACTGATACCTTACAACTTGTATGATTTTCTGATTTTCTGAAAACTTATGAAACCACTGATGTCTTTTGAAGTCTTGCTCAGAGGGTGTGGAGTCATATAATCATAGATTTAGAACTAAAATGGACTCTAGAGGCGAACTAGTCCAACCTCCCTCATTTTAAGAAATTGAGAGGCAAATTGTATAAGATCACCCGGGTATTAAGTACCAGGCTGGGATTTCACCCCAGGTCCTAACATTCCAGCACTAGTGAATGCTGCCTACATGTTATATTCCTCCAAAGAGACACTTTTCTCTGGGGTGGGGCAGTAGAATCAGTCTAGGGGAAAACCTTGGATTGTCTGTGACATCCTCCTGAAGGAAGCAAGGTCTAGGGCACGACTGCATGGGTTCAAAGGTTCTTTCTGAGGCAGCAATAAACATTTGATCAGCTGATTTTGCAAGCCAGATCTTGCTCCTCTGGTTGACTTTTCCTTAAAAGTAAGTGCTATCGCTTCAAGGAGTCCACACTGTCCTATGTTTTAATATGTCCATTCTTTCTTTTAAAATTTAAAATGTTTTGAAATTCTCAAATCATTTACTCATTTTTTTTCCAGAAAAGCATTTAAACATGAGGCAGTGTTTTACCTCTCCCACTTAATAGTAGAATGTCCATGGTAAGTCACAATTTTTCAGTGCCCCCGGAATACTCCCTAAATCTAAAAATAAGTCTTAAAGTTAGAGGCAGAACACATGATAGTGTGGATTAAGTACTGGAAGTCTCCTCATCTTCTGGTGTTTCAAGAGTGAAATCACAGATTGGGTTACACATGTGTGCACATCATACATGTACATATATGTATGTATGTATAGAAATATAGATTATATTATGGATGAATGAATATGCACATGCATGTAGGTGCATGCATGTCTAAGTGTATGCATCATTACTGTTATAGCAAAGACCTAGCGTTAGGACAGAGTAGGGGGGCTTTGAAGAGACAGGGGAGAGGGTCAAAAGCTGCTAAGGTGGGGAGGACACTAAGTAGCAATGGCTTCCTCCTAAGAGGGAAGAAACATTCTGGCTTACCAGAAATCTTTCTCCCAAGGAAACAAGTTAATTTGTTTCCAAATGCTTTGTTTATATAAGACTTTAATTATAGTATAACCAAATCACAAATATTTTACCATGGGAAAATTTAAAGTCATTAAGCAACTTAAATCCCGCCCCACCCTTTTCAGACAGACAACACAACCATTAAGCAATTAATGCATGTTAAGACATTTCCAATTTTTTGGCTTTAAGTGGCCTGGTTCAGTCAGGAGGCTGAAGTGCAAAGGCACTACCTATTCATTATATTTCTTGATGAGGTGAGGGGAATGAGGGAAGGATGAGATCCTATTCATTTTTAATGGAATTCCAATCTCCAGCCCCCACAAACTCACAAAACAAGACAGCTTTTAACTCATTGCAAAACAGGAGTGGATACTATTTGAGACTCCTACCATTCCAACAAGCATATGAGTCAGACTTGGACACCGAAACCTGTTGAAGCTTCCTTCCTTTTGGGCTTCTCATTTTCAGGCATTACTCACGGCTGCATTTGGCCGATATTTGGGGCTGTATTTTGTTATGGGTTATTCGCAACAGGAAATTTATCAGCTTCTATTTCTAAGACCAAAATAGCATCTGTTAGGGTGCCAACTTCATTTGTGTGTAAATGTAAACTCATAGGGGATTTGAAAGGCTAGAGAAGGAGCCGGAATCCTCTGCAGGAAAGGTGAAACTAGAGGGTTATGGTTTATGGATAGCTGGAAACCTTTCACATACAGAGCGTCTCATTTTGAAGCTTAAGACTGGACTAAGAATTTTCTGATATTCTATATTAAGTCATGGAGTGGTCAGCATTTAGGTGGATTTCATTTAGGTAAATCTGTAAAATGAACTAGAGAAGGCAAACCCTCCAGTATCTGTGCCAAGAAAACTATAAAATTGGGTCACAGAGAGTCAGACATGACTGAAACAACTCAACAACAGTAAACAATAAAACACACTTCTCCCTCCCCCCCATTTTTAACTCTTTCCTCAATTCTATATTTGCGTTATTACATTTATAGATCTTAGTCTCTGTTACTCTACTCTACTGCTCATCTATTTCTTCCATTATGCTTTACTCTAAGAAATGAAATAAGAAATAAATTAAATGATAGAAGATGTGTCAAATAGATGCAGTGTTATAGGATGACAAGCTCCTAACCCTACTATCCTAACCATGATCATTCTAAATTTTTAAGAACAACTTAAGCTCCAGGGGAAGAACTCCTGCCAATGTGGATCTGCAAATTGTAGTCTTAGAGAATTCTCTGGGAACACCAAGAGTTAGTTAAGCAACTTGTCGAGGGTCATATAGCTAATACACATCCATTTAGGACTCAAGCTTAGATCTTCCTGTCTGGGAGGTTAGCTGGCTCAGATTTTTATAGCAAATAGTTTAACATAAAGTAAAATTATCTCCTTTCTTCAAAACAAGTGTGAGAAAAAACATTAGTATTGAATTGATGTCTGGTACTTGTCTTGAGTAACCATTTAACCAAACAAATAGTAAAATATATGAATTTCATGTGTTTTCTTACTCATCTTACCTGGAATAGGGAACAGCATGATATGAAGTGTCTGAGCTACCGTATTTAGAACCTATTTGAAAAGGTAGCTTCTTTTTTTTTTCTGACTTAGAATGAAAACTGATAAAGTAGGGAAAGACCTGACTCTGGGATCAGAAAATCTGGAGTAAAAACATAGCTCTGTTTTTTATTCTTTATGTAACCCTGGATAGGTAACTTTTCTGCAATGGATATCTGTTTCCTTGTGCATGGAATAGATATATAGTGCTGTGGAAAAGGCAGAAAATTTGGAGTCAATGGAGCTAGAGCTGAATCCTTCCTGTTACCCATAGCATGAAACCACCTCACTTCTATTTTCTCATCTGTAAAGAGAAGTTGGATTACATGACTTCTGCATCGATAAATCATAGAATCCTATGAACCTCGAAGGTGCCTTTCAGTTCAAAATCCTATTAAAAGTAAATTATGGTTTTTATCTTTATTCTCATACATTCTCTCTCTCTTCCTGTTTTCATTTAACCACTCTGTCTGAAGTCCCTTGAATTTACTTAATTCGTTAATTTCCTTTTTTCTTTCATTTCCCTCTCTCCCTTTCTTTTTCCATATTCAGGAAATGTAGGAACCATTAGTATGACAGTACACTGGACATAAAATCAAAAAAAGTTCAAATCCTAATTCAAATACTTACTAACTGTATGACCCTAGGCATGTCACTTAATGTCTCTGTGCTTTCAGGTATAAAATAAACAAATTGGACTCAATGTCTTCAAGATAACTTCTTTTTAAAAATCTAAGATTATATGATTTCTTAGTTAAATAATATTTTTGTAGTTTTGTTTTTCAATATTTTCTTTACTCTGTCCTTATTTATCTCCTCCTATAATCTATTTCTGAAGTCTAATATTCACTTAGTTATTTGAATTGAATTGCCCCTCATCAGGCTCTGAGGCATCTGTGCTTGGGAGGAATAGGTAGGAGTAGTCTGTGGTATATACACAGGAGATAAAAATGAATGACAACAGCCTTAAATGCTGAATGAACAGTATGGACAGTATGCAAGATCATAGAATCATAAGTGTTTGTATCTGAAAGTGAACTTATTTGCTTATTCTTAATTATCTTTTGTATTTTTCATGACACATGGAGTTTCTGGAAGACCAAACTGGAATTTTCTCCTCTAGGCGATTTTTTAAATTATTTTTGTAGACCTACCCCCTTCTCCATTTTTTATATTATGATTCTGTTTTAGAAATGTCATTTCATGAAAGAAGCAACATCAAATGGAAGTAATATTGTGTGATAATAGATATTCTTTGCTTCAAGTTATGAGACTTCATTCTACTTCCCTTCCCTCACTATGATCAGTCAAGATTCTTGAGGCCAAATTATTTTATTTCTTTTTCTATGATCATCACCATGCATGCTGACTGTCCTTGAGGATTCATACAGCCCCCTAAAATCTTTGCTAAAGGAATTACTTATTGAATAGAAAAGATATTACTGATATATTCAGAAATTAATTTGATATTAAAAGCTAGCAATAAAAATAAGACAAAAATAATTCCTGTGTGTTTTTTGAGGTGGTTTGTTGCTTTTTACTTCTTTTCCGATAAATTGTCTTCTGTTTCTGTTCCAAACCTATCTTTCTGTCTTCCAGAATCTCTTCTTTGGAGAGATTTTCCATTAAATTTTCTGTTTTTGTTTTGTTTTGTTTTTTTCTGCATCCCATTCTTTATCTTTCTACATCTTCTTAAAGATCTCTGAGTTCTAACTTCTTTCACCAATTTATTTTAAACATATTTCTCTCAAATCATTTTGTATTTTCTTGCCATAGTTGTAAAATTTTTGCAGAATATTCAGGATTCTCTTTATATCAAAGCATTTTATTTTCCTTCATAATATAAAAGTTGTTCATTCTTTATATATTTAATTATTTTTCCTTATGCGTTTGTTTGGTTTATTTGCTTATAAAATAGGTTTTTACTTAAAGTTTCTCCCTGAGAATTTTGGCTTTTCATCCTTTATCTCATATTTCATGTCACTTAGCTCTGATTTCCCTTCTCACTTTTTGAACACTGCTAAACAAGATATTCCCCAGGTTTGGCATCCACAGGTTGAGTCACTGCTATGGGAACTTTCAACACTGAAGAGCACATGTTTGGGTGGGTGTTTGGGCTTTCTTTCCTTGGCACATTGGGTTCTGGGGTTAGATTGGTGAGTGTTAACATTAAATATTTAAATTCTCCTATATAATTTCATCAGATTTTTCCCTTATGAAGTTTAACTATATGACATTCTTTATGAGGGCAAGAAATTTATGCTACCATCAGATGGGCTAGACTAGGTGAGTATGGGACCTTTTGGTGAACTTAATCCTCAAGAACACTTAATAGTCCTGGGTATATATGTTCTGCTGTTTGATCTAGTGTAAAGAATGAGTTGGTAATTTTAATAAGTAATACTTTACTTTTCAATCAACCCAAAGTGAACATACTTTGCTACTGGCTACTCACTTTCCATAAAAACACAATATGACTCCAAGTGAATTCTTATGAGACAATAATCAAATTTGAGAGGCCCTGAGTTAACCCCTGCACCATACCACAGGACTGCATACTGGGTTGTTTTTTTCTCCTATTGGGAAGTGTTCCTTTGTCTTTTAATATAGTGTTTATTTACCGAGTGGCTTACATAAACCAAGATATTTATCACTTGTCACAGCTGCTTACTCCCTGGATTTAATAATCTGTTATTTCCCTTTGTTTGTTGTGGTTAGACTACTTTCAAGGAAGAAAATCAGGAATTTCTAAGCAGAACAAAGGCCTTTAAGAGTCAATGAAAGGGAAATATTAGCAAACCAATTAGAAAACTCCTTAGGCAGGACCAATGGCTGGTCCAGGAAGCCTGCTTGCCCAGCTGGAAATGATCTTCTAAAGTCTGAACCAAATGAAGGATATGGTCCCTTCCAGCTCAAAAATCTTGTGATTCTATGATAGTACATACTGTCCATAGTGCTCATTTGGTATTTTCTGCCTAGATATTGTTAATTATTAACTTCTGTGTATATACCGTCTATTCCTGCCCCCTCGCAAGCACAGATGCCTTATAGCATAATATGAGGCAGTTCCATTAGATGCTCTCAAATGTTTTTGCCTCCAATAGTCTATGCATCAAAAAGTCAAAACAAAAATATCGTTACTCGTGTTATTCCTGTTGTGTGGCCTACTGTCCTTTGGGAAGAACAATGATTCTTCAATGAGATTGATTCATATTTCTTTTTGAATCTCTTCATCCCTGGTATCACTGGTTTTATGGTAAGTGCTTAATTATATTTATTGACTTGAGACCTTACTATTTGTCTTCAAACACTATCTTTCTTCCTAGATTTAGTCATAATTCTTGTCAGCTCTGGTAAGCATGTTCTCCTTTAAAGAACTATAAAACTTATCTTTTTCCAATAAGCATTTCCTTACTTCAGGGGGGAATAAAAGACAGAAATAAAAGCCAGAATGTTCTTAGAATGAACTCTACTAAGTACATTTTCAATCTCCTGAAACAATGAATTACATAATCTCATAATTAAATGCCTCTGGACATGCCACTCGATCAAAATACATTCAGTATTTTATTAATTCTCTTTTAATTAATTATAATAACACAACAATCACACAGTGCTTAAAGAACTCTAATGAACATATTAAGCTCTCCAGCCACTCGAGCCAGACCTCCATGAAGCAAGTGTTTCCGGGTCACTGTATTTGGAGGAGCTAAACTTATTTTTGAAATAGGATTTGTTAAAAGATACAGGAAATATCATGCAGGGTTGGTTTTCACTTCCTGGCCCTTAGTTATTCACTCACTCTAACTCTCCTATCAAACTTCTGCTCTTACTTTAGCTGAAATGAGATCCAAATGCTATTGATAGCTTTTCATAGCTTTACCATGTTCACTACAGTCTCACCATCCTCACCAGTTACCTTGCTATCCTAGCCAGTAGCCTAGATCTTTCTCAGCTGGTTCTGGTGTCATCAAGACTCTCAAGAAGTTAATGTCTTTCCACCAGAGGATCTAGATACCTGTTTAGAGAAGGCAGCTGACAAAAGGAAGTTGCAATGAGAAAGTCAGAAGCAAGATTGTGACTTTAAATCAGGGACCTTTACCTGCTTTGTTTGTGATTGGAAATCTGGTGAAATCTATGAACTCCTTCTCAGAATAATATTTTTAACATAATAATGAAAGGAAATGCTATATTTCAGTTACCCATTAGTGGAAATTAAAAATGTAATTTTTTCCCCCTCTCAGGACATAGAATCCTCAGAAATCAATCCATGAATGCCTTAGGGTTGAGTGGACTCTGGGTTAAGAATCTCTGATTTAAACCTTTCTTTGGAGTCTTCTTCAGGAAACTGGCTAGGATCCATTATCCTCATCCCATTTTATTTAGAGAACCTTCAGATTGTAGGTACTCCCCTCCTCCTCCCCCATACACACAAACTTAAGAAAACCTGCAACAACTTTTTGAGACTCCTGGAATTTTTGGTTATTGGACTAAATGCCAAGAAGTGATCTCTTTGTGGCTTCACTTTTTTCTGTCAATAGCACCCATTCTTTCATGCTTTTGATTCTTCCCTTTCTCCCATTTCTCATATCACTTAAGTCACCAAACTCTGTTAGTTTTACTTACATAATATCACTTATGTCTGTCTTCGAACTCTATCCCCACATCATAAACTGATTTCAGACCATCACTGTTGCCTCTTAACACTTTTGAAATATCCTACTCTGTCTCTACTATTATCTGAACTCCTACCTCTACTCTGTATTTAATGGGGATTTGGAGCTTGTGAAAGTTCTAATTGACTTATTTGGCTGATAGAAACTTCCTCTCTATGTCGATGAAGATAGAGAGCTTGCTGTGAAATATCTATAGAAAATCCTGGCCCTAGTCCTCAGGCAGTTAACCCATATGGTGAAGGGAGGTATTCAAAAAGGCCTTTTAGCTTCCTCTATTCTCTCTTTGCTTCAATTTTCTCTAGAGGAATTCATTCAAGGAGAAAGTCCTTAAAAGCATTCTCTCTTGTCAAACCATGTGGCCACTGAAAAATGGGCCTCAATCCGTTGCCTTTTCATTCTTTTTTTCTACTCTAGATGAAGTATCCAACATTTGGTCCAAAGAATAAGCCATAGGAAGCCAGAAGTTGGAGTCTAGGGCAGGTTTTGTAGCCAGTACAATGTCCATGCTTTGCAGAGTCAGGGACAATCTTTAGTTTGATCTTCAGGATCCTGCCCTGGCAGAATCACCTAGTAGTCATGCCATAACTAAACATGAATTCAATGAAGCAAATAATATGTAGGAACTGAGCTAAACTATAAACGTCATCCCTACCCACTCCCCTTACACAAACTGTGACAGTATAGTAGAGATTATGTACTAAAAAATAACAGAAGTCAAATATCATTTTGTATTTTTAAAAATCTACTGATTTTTTCCATGTTAAATGGAATTGAAGTATGCTACAAGTCCCTAACAATGGGGTGAACTCAGATATTGGGGAGGATGGTAAGCTGATGGAAGTAGAAAAGGAAAATGTTTCATCCTTCAGGGTTACTCCCTGGATTCATAAGGGCAGATGTAACAGCCTGGTTCTGGGAGAGGAGCCAGAGCATAGATATCATATTTTATATTATTGAGAAAATTATCTTTCTTATGTATGGATCTAGTCATGGCTCCCCTCTGCTCAAAAGTTTTCAGTGGCTCCTTGGTAATAAAGTTAAAAGTCCTTTTGCTTGGCATTTAAGACTTTCCATAACCTAAAAAACAATCTTTCTTTTTCCAACCTTATTCCATATTGGTCCTTATTACATGTCCATCCTCTCCATTTCCTGCCTTCCTGGTTCAGTGAGTCCTTTATTTCTTGGCAGGAGTATCATTAGCTTGCTGGTCTAGCTGGAGGGACAAGAAGTACCCAGGGACCTATGGAGCAGGTGGTCATGGAAATGATGGTGAGGATGGAGAGCAAGAGAGTGATAGGTACCTGTTGTTCGGTGATGATGTGAAACAAATACGGTTTTCAATGGGTATTAGCAAAGACAGAGATAATAAAGATACATATGCTGCTGCTTCTAGAATGGGAAATTAGTTCAGCTGAGGTGATGAACAGTGGCCTCAGTGGACATATGAGGGTCATCATCTCAGGCCAATATTCCCACCATTAGAGGACAGATATATGGAATCAGGGGCATGTGGGCTGGTTGGAGTATATACGGGAGACATCTGACTGCTCACTGATGAGACAAATGAGCAAAGCCAGGCTACATAGCAGTCCATGTACTATCATAAGCAGAGGGTCCCAAGGCAGTATTTGTCAATGAAGCCCTGATAGAATGGACAAAGCTTAGACACATGTAGCAAGTCCTCTGACTTGGTGAGAGATCAAACTTATTGAACTCCTACACCCTTGCTGGAATGCTAGATATGTGGGTACTGCAGAAATGCAGAATTCACCACCAGTGTGCCAAGAGTAGAAAGAATAGAAACTGGAGGCAGCTGGGTAGCTAAGTGGATTGAGAGCCAGGCCTAGAGACAGGAGGTCCTAGGTTCAAATCTGGCCTCAGACACTACCAGCCGTGTGACCCTGGGCAAGTCACTTGACCCCCATTGCCTACCCTTACCACTCTTCTGTGATAAGGTAAGTGTTTAAAAAAAAGAAAGAATAGAAACTGATCATAAAGTTTTGGGGTCTGGGAAGGAGAAATTGTTGAACTTTATCATTTCATGCATGCACTTATCATGGATCCAGGACATCAATACACTCCCGAGGACACCGTGGCACTCATTTATCTCATATTCACTGTGGTATCAAGGATCCTTGGTGTCAAAATTATCTTGAAAAATCCAGTTCAAAAACATAATAGATTTTTGAGTGTGACAGATGAGAAGGAACGTTTTTCTATCTGTGGTTTGTTTCTGAACCCAGAGGGATCTTATGTTCCAAGTTCTTCCTCCATTATACTCTCTGAACCAAAACCAAACTAGTATACTCCCTATCTACTGAACACCCTTCATGTTTTCCTACCACTGTGCCTTTTCTTGTGTTATTGGCTGTTAAAAACATTCCTGATATTTTCCCCATTTCTTTGTATGTTGAATCCCTATCTATACCTAAAAAAAGAAATGTGAATTCTACTTCTTCCAGGAAGTCTTCCCCACTGATCTATTCAACTGGTAATAGCTTTCCCTCATTTGGTTCTCCTTTATCTTTTCCCTTAGTACCTCTCTTTTGCACTCTGTGTGTAATATTGAGTATTATCATTATCTAGATGTGTCTCATTCTCCTAGTAGCCTTTAAACTCTATGAGGACCGTGTCTTAGTTAAACTGCATATCTCATACCTAATAGTCTATACACATAAGGTACTTAGAACCATAGGATAGGATTATTGATTTAGAGCAAGAGGGAACCTTATAGGCCAAACCTTTAATACATACATGTTGAATTTTTATTTGAGGACACGTTGTTAGTAGCTAGAAGAGGAAACAGAGCTGCAAAACATCTGTTTTGACATTGATCTTTGGCCCCCAGAAAAACTAGAGGACCCTTTCTTTTTATGTCCTCCCTTAGTCTGCAGCCAGAGGTCTGAATGAGAAAAGCTTACTTTCAGAGGAGAAAGATGCTTCACCTTAATGGCACATTCCTGAAGAGTCAATGAGAATTTCATAGCAACTTAAATGCACTCTTCACCCAAGAGGGAATGTCCATATTACTCCTGCCATTATGCCTCTACTCATTCCCACCTCCAGGCACTTTCAAAGTTCTATTTCATTCTTTTTAGTTTGCCAGTCTAGACTCCTATTTCTTTTGGCAGTCAAGTTTCTCTCTAGTCATTTGTCAAAAAGAATCATGCTTCAGAACTGAGTGTAGTGAATCATGTCAGATGAGTGACTTTCTGGGCTGCCTCTTTGTAGCCCTCGGTAACCACTTCAGCTCAAAACAATCAAGAGATGGTCATTGAATGTCTGTAGTATGCACTGTGATGCGGTTAGAGAAGGGGACTTGGAACCCTGTTAATACACTAAACATCTATATATGAAAAAATATATATAGCAACATAAGGAACCATATGACAATTATGTACTGGCATAAGAGTTGAGAGAAGAAAGAAATTAATTGTCTGGAAGGACTCAGAGAAGTTTTCAGGGAGAAAGGCAAATTAAGTCAGCAGGCATAAGCAGCCCATATGTGTCAGGCACTGAGCTAAACTTTTAGAATACAAAGAATCAGGATGGGGGGTGGGGTGGGAACAGACCTTTTCCTCAAGAAACTCAGTCTAATAGAAGAAACAACATGAAAACAAATATAAACTACATGTATACATGTAATATACACTATATATGTATATGGTATATTGGAGATAATCTCAGGGAAAGCACTAAAATTAAGGAGGATCAGGAAAAAAGTACAATTTTATAATACAAGTTCAGTTGAGGCTTGAAGGAAGCCAAACTAAAGAGTTGGATCTTCAAACATGGATGAGTTTGATTTAGTGATTAGTTAGCAATCAGTTGCAAAAAGAGTATAAGCAATAGTATAAACTCATGAGGCATATTTGGGGAAAAGTAAGTGGTTTAATATTGAAATATATACACTCCAAAAAATCATCCACTTAGAAAAGAGATCTGAAGCCATGAGATGGAGATTATTAATGGGAAAATAATATGGAGAACAGAGGGCTTAAATTTTTGAAAATGTCTATATTTAGAAACTTGGAAAAGGTCATAGAATCATAGACCCCAAGGCAAAAAATATTTCAGACGCCATTTGGTCCCATCAATAATGGAACAAATATCCCTTCTATAACATACATGATATTTTGTCTTCTTGCTTTGCTCAAAGACCTCCAAAAAGGGCAAATTTACATGAACTTTAGTCAATCGCTTTACCTTTTAAGAACTCAATTTCCTCATTTGTAAAATAAAAGGTTGGGCCAGAAGATCTCAAACATCCTTTTCAGCTCTAAATATATGATCCTCAAATGAAACAAGTCTCTGTGTTGAGAAGATAATGAACAATTTTCTAGAAATTCATCTAGCGATACAAAAGGAATACATGGGGGAGGTAAGGAAAGAGAAATTCAGCACTAAATAGTCCATGATTCATTTTTTATGAATGGCTAGAAAAATAAAGGAACACATATACCTTTTACATAAAACATGGTTTCCTTTGCTGACATCACATATTAAAGTTTGCTTAAGTGTTATTTACTTACACATGTAAGAGAAAGAGAAAGTTAATCTAAATGAAAGCCAACTATAATTTTTCAAATTGTGTGTCACACCTCTAATCTCTTATTCTTTACAGAATTTCCAAAGCTTTCATAGGACAAAAGTAAAGTATTCTGCATATGGAAAAGGGAAAAGAAAAAACATAACACCTAGAAATCATTGCCTTTATCTGATGACAATGGCAGCTGCCCTCATGCTTCTTCAATGCAAGGCTGTGAATCATCCTCTCCGTGGGGATCACCATCCCACTACTCTTAGCCTCTACCTAGAACCTCCTTCCAAAAACCTTTCCTGACATCCTCAGTTCTAGGATCCCTCATTCTTGTTCAATTGATGGGGTTCCTAGACCATCACACTTCAGGCAACTAGTGTCAACCCCAACCCCAGAAAAAAATTGTAAATGAAATAAAGACATTTTATATTTTTAGACCTGCTTCTGGCTCAGGAAGCCAACTATCAATAAATCACTATACAGTATAATTTCGATCATAGTGAGGGGTACTGGAAAAGCATTTGGGGTGGGGGGGTTTACTTAGAACTCCTTATATTACAACTTAGACTGATTGATATCCACTCTGGCAATAACAGCTAACCCAGACCTAATGAAATAAACCCAGCACATGCTTCAGAAACCAGAGGTCTCCATTCAGTCTGGCTTACTGCCTCACAAAAAGGGCATACTCAATTCCTCTTTACTTTCCTGGCTGCACACAGATTTAAGCTAGTACAAGCTGTACTTATGTGATTCATTCACATATGCCTCAGGTGCATTTTGAGGCTCAAGGCTAGGGGCTGAGTGGCTACAAGTACCCAAGCTGTGTAGATTAAACCCTAGTATAATTTGATTTTATTTATTCATTAAAGTAATAACACTGTAAAGCATTCTGAAAATGCCCTTAAGCAAGCCCATTACCCCTCAAATGACTGTTAATAATTACTTGCAGTAGAGATATGCAGCACCAACAAAAGAAAAAAAAAAGAAAAAAAAAAACCTCTAAGCCTGATAGAAAAAAAATGACATTTAAAGTCATAAACTTTATAGAAAAATCACACCAAAAACAGAGGAAAGAGTGCTAACACACAGCAGGCATACAAAGCAAAAGATAAATGAGGTTACAGAGCAACAATTTTATTTTTTATGATAATGGAGAAAGGGAACATGATTACCTGTAATGGCAACAAAGAGGCAATCGTATCAATGGTAAGTTGTCCTTTGTATATCAATAGGATGGGAGTGTATGGGTGTTCAAGGAGGACTTGCATCTCTGGTGTGAGGGTTTACTGAGCCCTTTTCAGGGTTGCTTTGGAGTCCACCTGGCACTCAGCTCTCACCTGTAGGCCCAAGAAGCTATAGCATGTAGAGTGGCCCCACCCCAGTAAACTGTCTTGGCAAGCAGGATAAACCAGGTTGAGGGTAATCAGCTGCCCATAAATCCATAAGTGAGTTGGGGGTGGTCTACGCCAAACACGTGAAAACTTCCCCCTGTGGAACAGGCAGCTGAGAACAATCTGCTCCATCAGCTTTGAAGGCGGCTGACAGTTGCCATGGGATCCTTAGAGCTTGGTCAGACATCAGAGAAGCCAAGATCTCCCACCGCATGCTGAGCCATCACCAGTCATCTTAACTTTTTTCTTGTCACTGATTATTCTGGAAGAGAGAGTGAGGCTGATGACTATGCAACTCTGCCTCACTTAAATCCAATTCATGAGTAAGTCAACACCATCCTGTGATGTCATTGGTCCTCTTCACAAATGAAGGACAAACAACAACAATCAGTAGTATGGTAAGGTGCATTTTTAACATATTTTTTCCATTAGAGGTAAGAGGAACTATGTGCCTGGAATCTTATTCTTTTTCCTTCATGACCTATGGGATACATTTTCAAGGATGTCACCTAGAAAATAAGATTCATGCTGAGATTCTAAGATATGCTTCATATTATACTGAAAACACCAAAGCCCCTCACTAAGAGCTCCTTCTTCTTCCCTCCTCCTCATCTTATATCACCCAGATGCCTTCTGCCACTATCTCTTCTTTCACCTCTGACTCACAGGAAGAAGTGAACCTTTTCCTTTTTGTGATCCCATTATATTCTATCTTCTCCAATAGATTGCCTCTCTATTTTTTCTTTCTCTTTCATCTTCAATCTTAGGTGGGCAGGAACTTGTATCAACATGTCTAGTTTTAGTCCCCTAAACCAATTAAATCTCACCAGGGAAACATTAGACTAATCTACATGAAGTGATTCACTCCTACCACACAGAAGCTATGGAACTAATTCTCTTTTGCAAGGATTGAACCCCTAACCTCAGCCTCAAACACTAGCATCATGTTCTTACCGACCAAACTGAGCCAAAATAGTCTGGAAAAAAATGAGATACTAAAAGCAAGAAGATTTGGCTGCTCCTTTCTCTTCCAAGAAGACTAACGAAGCTTCCTAGTTGAAGTGGCAGGACTCTGGAACTTCATAAAATCCTAGATCAGAGTTGGGAAGCTCTTTGGAAGTCATCTAGTCCAGCCCATTCTGACTAATCACCCAGTATCTAATTTTTAATTCTAGTGCTAGGAGAGCACCTCAGGAGACATCTTATTCCACAAGTACACCACACTAATTGTCAAGACATTCTTCCTTGCATTGAATTGATATCTTTTCATTAGTTTGTGAGCTCCTTGAGAGTCTTTTGCTCTTTGAAAAGTGATGGTATATGGAATGTACATAATAAATATTTGTTGACTGACTATATTTCCTTGTATTTTTCCCAAGCTGATATTATCTCTTCTTCCAGATAAATTGGGATAGGTCAATTAAATTTTAATATTTTATCCTCTGACTTTTTTTTCATTTTTTATTGTCATGCAAAACACAATTCCATATTGGTCATTGTTGTAAGAGCACACATACATAACCAAAACCTCAAAATAAGACCTAAGATACACTGATGTAAGACAACTCCAACAGTTCTTTCTCTGGTAGCAGATAGCATTATTTGTCATAAGTCTTTCAGGATTGTCCCAGATCATTTTGCATGGCTGAGAGTAGCCAAGTTTTCATAGATAATCATCTTCCAATACTCTTTTTTTTATGTCATTGTTAACAACCAAGATAATATAAATTCCTTGAGGATAAATCTGCATTCTTAAGCACTTTATAATGCAAATTTATTGGTATCTATAACATCATAACAGGTAGTGGGTTTTTTTCTCATTTATTGCAAACAAAACTAAAACACTCCCTCCCCAAACCACTCTTTCCCCATTCTCATCGTCCAATTTCTTCTATCCCTCCTTTTACTCCCTACCTTCTTCTTCCACTGTCTCTAACTTAAAGTTTCAGCAGAATAAAACTTCTTCAATCCCAAATACTTTGAAATCTCCAAAAACCCTGATAAAGAATAGAAGAAAAAGACAAAAATCTCTTATATTTCATTAAAGCTTTTTTAAAAATTAAGTACAACAGTGAAATGGTTCCTGCCATCAAGGGGCTCATATTTTGGGTTAGGGATGAGGGGGACTACAGTTTTATGGGAGTAGTAGTGAATTCAGTGCTCAGTGAAGAGAGTGCCAGAGGAGTCGTAGGGATGGTGAGTTGATTTCCACTTTTTGATTTGACTTCTCCCAGAGCAAGAGAGAAAGGGAGTGTACACAGATGGAAAGGCAAATGTCTAAGATAGACAGAAAGACTAATGAATGACCCTAAAACCTGGGAGCAATTAACCTATTCATCTTTATAGCCTTGGGTAGAATGCCTTGATTGAGGAGTGACAGTAATAGCCCATTATATCTAGCCAGAACACCAGATCAGATCAAGCTTCTTAATTTTTATTCCAATTCTTACTTATATTCATGAATGGGGTCTCTAAAACATGTTTAATACAAACCCCCAAGGATCTAGGGGTAGTCCTGGGAGGTTGTAAATTATCTTACTAATATATAGTTCATGAGCTTTCTTCTCTCTCTATGTCTCCCCCCACCATGATTATCAGATAATAACAACTAATCAGACCTAATTAGCTTTTAGAAAGAGTTATTTACTATGTGCCTATAATAGGAAGCATTGATATAAAACACTTCCCAAGACATTCCCATTAAGTATAGTATAGCTTTTCTCCTAGGTTCTTTGCAGAGCACTGAATCTTCATTTATTCTGTCCTTTGCTTTCTATGCAGACTTTGGCATTAGCCATTCTAGACCTGCTGCTAGGATTCTAATGGAAAGATAGGAAATCCAATCCTCCAAACCTTTCAAAGCTCAAAAAATTCTCCTTTTGCCAAGGGACGTTGGGGAAGAAATAAGGAAGGAAATTAATGGGGCTGACATTAAGATGCTCCCCAATCCTCCAAGTGACTCCTTATCAAGGGCTTCACCTGACTGCTTCCCCTTAACTCAACATTGGCACCACACTTTATAGTTCTAAACTAACTCTCTGGTTTTATAAAGTCCCCAGAGAATGTTACCAAGTCCCTCATCCAGTCACAATAGACTTTCTATTTCACCTAGTTGAAAATCATTGATTCAAGGAGGTGACTAGTCTTTTTTTTTTATGCCTACTTCTAATTGATTCACTTGACAAAGTTAATAATTTTTAAGTGGGTTTGGGTAATTAATGGACCCCCACCTTTATAGGAGCTAATTTCATCAAGCATTCTAGTTACATATAGTAAGCTAATTCAGTTTATACTTATTTGCCCACCAGGGGTTCTGAAGATGAATAGACTAACTACCCCCATATTCTGCAGGCCATCATCAATCTAGTTTGGTTCCTTGCTTCCATTAAGCTTATCCTCAAAGTACTAGGAGGCATATTCTTAAAACCTGGAATCCTCTAACTGAGAAGAAATTGTGAATGTGTGCTAATGGAAAGGAGTTTATAAAGACCTCATTTTCAATCTATTTTCTTTTCCTCCCTATTCAATCATTTATGCGTCTCTCACTTTTGGTCTGTATTCAAATAAGAGTATGATGCTCCCACTGAGAAGCAGATGAAGCTATTTCTCTATTTTCAATTGAATTAAGAAATGATTAAGAGGTAGCTAGGGCCTGGAGTCAGGGAGACCTGAGTTCAAATACAGCCTCTGATATTACCCCAGGCAGTCACTTCACTTCTGCTTGCCTCAATTTCCTCCACTATAAAAATGGGAATAGCAATCTCATCTATCTCCTTAGGTTGCTGTGAGGATCAAGTGAGTTATTTGTAAAGAGTCTGATAGATAGTAAGTGCTTAATAAATACTTGTTTCCTGTCTTTCCACTCATTACAAGCCACTGCCCTAGGGACTGGTGATATAAAGATATAAATAATGCTTCATCTTCTATTCTCTAGGGGGATAATGATCCACTTCTTTCTCCTCCTCTAACATTCTCTAATATATGTCCATGTTCAAGCAATCCTCAAAACTATCTGAAATGATCTGACTAAGAAGGAATCCCAAAAATGAGTGGGGGGCTAGACAGAGGGGCCAGGTGACTTAAGAGCATAATGAGGTGTGGGGGGGCACATGTTGATCTCTACAATGTATATACAGGTAGAAAGGATAGGTTAAGAGCTCAGAAATGGTCTCTTAACAAAAGTTTAAGTTACTTGCTTAAAAGTTTGTTATATTACTTTTATCAGGAGTCAGTTAGAAACAATTAGTACCTTGGCAGCTCTAGTAAACAAGAACTATAAGTTTTTAAACCCTTTGCTTCCTTGTCAACTAAAAAGCAAGGATCAGGCATAATAGAAGATTAGAGAGGTCAAGGGATGGGAGAAGGTGAGGCTGAAAACTGTGAAGTGTTTTGCTTAGGGACTACATTTTAAATCTAGTTGACACTGTAGTCATCCTTGAATTTCACCCTTCAGGCATTGGGCTCAGTAGAGTGGCTATGGTATAAAACTCCTATTATCACAAGGCAAAAGTTCTGAATTGCATTTACCACCCAAAGCAGAAAGAGTTCAGTCGGAACAGGACAGCATAGTGGTTTCCTTAGGGTTCTCCCTTTACACTCCAGTCCTCTGGACTGATCTCCCTTTCAGCAACAGGAAGTGAGATGGCAGACCGAGTTCATCCTTTGGACCATCTCACTCACTATTTGTGCTGTTTTTACTGGCAAAGATGGCTAAGATGATAATATCATTCAGTCTGAACTATATAGTTCAGTGGCCATGTCCAGACAGGTCTATAGTCCAATTTGGTTTTGTAATCTGGGAAAGAAGGTAAGTTTCCTGTTTGTTAAGAAGAAGTTTGAATACCATGCTATTTAATAATGGCTCCTTAAAAAACACTTTCACATTCTAGCGATGATGATTATTTTTTATTTCTTGGGCAAATCAATTCACTTTTCTGAGCTTTAGTTTTCAAATTTCTAAAATGAGGGGGTTGGACTTGATGATCTTATCATAGCTAATTCATCAAATTATGGATCCTATTATCTATCCTCTTTTCTTCCTTCTGCCTCCCTCCCTCCTTCATTTATTCCCTTCCTTTCTCCCTTTGTTCCTTCCTCCCTTCCTTTCTTTTTTCCTTCTTTCCTTCCTTCCATCCTTCTTTTGTTCCTTTCTTGCTCCCCTCCAGTACACCCTTCTCCTCTCCTCTATTTTCTTCTCCTCTCCTCTTGTCTCTTCTACCCTCCTCTCCTCTCTCCTTCCTAGGGAAGTCATGAGGCTAGGGAAAAGAACATTTTTATATCTGGGAAAATGCTAAACTTTGGATAAGGACTCCAGCTCCCCACCCCAACATAAAACACACAATTTCATCATCAAACAATACCCTAATTGTCCTTCCTGAGTTATTTTGCTAACTTTCAAAAATCCCATCTATGGGGCAACTGGGTAGCTCAGTGGGTTGAGAGTCAGGCCTAGAGATGGGAGGTCCTAGGTTCAAATCTGACCTCAGACACTTCCCAGCTATGTGACCCTGGGCAAGTCACTTGACCCCCATTGCCCACCCTTACCACTCTTCCACCAAGGAGCCAATACACAGAAGTTAAGGGTTAAAAAAAATCTATTATAATTGGAATTGTATGATTGTTACACACAAAGACCTACAATTAATGACTCCATGTCACCTTGGAAAGAGTTCAACAGTATAGTATCTTGGGGATATGCTATTAAATATTTTATCAATGATTTGCATAAATACATAGCATGTTTGTCAAAGTTATAGATGACACAACACTCAAAGAAATAGCTAGAACATTGGATTATAAATTCAGTATACAAAGCTATCTTGACAGGCTAAACTATTAGAACAAATAAAATGACTTGTAATAAGGAATAAATGGTCATACACTTGACTTTAAAAATCAGTTACATAAATATAAGAAGAGGGAGATGTGTCTAGAAAGTAGCTTATCTGAAAAAATCTGGGGGTTATTATAAAATTTAAGCTCAATTTTAGTCAATAGTATAACATGACTATGAAAACCCCAATATGGATCTAATCTATGTTAAGAGAGACATAATGTCCATGACTATTTGATCCCAAAGGACAGTGCTAGGAGCAATGAGCAGAAACTTCAAAGTATGAAATTTAAGTCTGTTGAAGGGAAAGACTCCCTCAGACTTAGTGCTATCCATAGTGCAATGGGGTACATCAATACATCATGAGTTTATCCATATTGTAGCTCTTCAGGCAAAGACTGTATGATTACACATAAAATACATTTAAGGACTCTTATTCTCATATAAACTGGACCAAATAACCCCTTAACATCCCTTTCAATACTAAAATTTGGTTAAATAAGGGATAACAAAACTAGAAAAGAAAGGAAAGATTCTGAGAAGCAGATATGAGGATGGAGTACATGACTGGTGAAATAATAAATACCAAGTTCAAAGACCAGCTAGTAGTTAAGTTGCCTGTCTGCGTATCTGCCTATCATCTCTCTCCTGAACTACTGACTCTTTTTACTGCTGGACATCTTCACCTGGATAACCCATAAATATCTCAATTCAATATGTTCAGACCAGAACTCATCATCTTTTACTCAGAGACATACTTCCTAATTTCCCAATTTCTGTCCAGGTTATTATCATTCTTTCAGTTATCCAGGTTCAAAACCTTAGAGTTGTCCTTTACTCTTCCTTCTCCCTCATCCCTCGTATCCAATCATTTGATGAGTTTTGTTAATTCCTGCTACACAATCTCTCTCACATCTGTCCTTTCATCACATGGCCACAACCTAGGTAATGGCCTCATCACTTTTTTTTCTGAGTAATTCAGTAGTATTTTAGTTAGTCTCCCTAAATTTAAGCTTTTCTTTCTCCATTCCATCCTTTAACCAAATTAATATCCATGATTCATATATCTGGCCAAGTTACTCCTCTGCTCAAAAAAAAGCTTCAGTGGCTTCCCATTGGTTCTAAGATAAAAGGTAATTTCCTCTGTTTGTCATTAAAAGTTTATCACCACTTCTTAGAATATCTAATTCTCCCCAAGATTCTGGTCCCTTAATTTTATTGTTTTCCTTCCAGAATTGCCTTACTTTTTGCATATTTTGCATGGATAGCCAAACAATTTTAAATCTAGAGGTAGAAGACCCTCAGAAGCTAACTAGCCCAATCCATTCATTTTACATGCACTAGAAGAGCAAAATTCTGGAGTCAAGAAAGGTTGAAATGTTTTGGAGGACTGTAAGTCCTTCATTTCACTGCAAATAGGGAAGAGTGTGAGAAGAAGCTGATGAGGTAAGTTAGCACCATTATCTAGAAAGGTCTTAAATACCAGACTGAAAAGTTTGGACTTTAAAATCTTCTATCTGGGAAAACCTTGTTTAAATGAGTGTGGGAGTATTTGTCTCCTAAAACTCAATGATATCTTAGCAAAGATTAGACAGGATCATTTTGATGACAGGAAATAAATTGGGAAAGTTCTGAAATTGTCCTGGGGGAAAAGGATGGTCTTAGAAAAGGCACAACAGTAGGGAAGGATCCTGAGCAAGAAATAAAGTAAGAATACCAAAAATTGGTATCATCACACTAAATACTAAATCCAAAAAAACCTAAAAACAATGTGATATACATAGAATCAGTCTACCTGTGGAGAGGAGCAACAGGGTCTATGCTCTTTATTTCAATCCATCATAGGAGAGAAACAGTGAAGGAGCCTCCCTTTCCTAGAGACCTGGGGTTGGAAAGTTCTCTGGAGAGCAACAGAGGGGAGTCCCTGCTTCCATTTATTTACTGTAAGGAGTCAAAACTATGAGATAGAAAGAGAACCAAACCAGAATCTTGAGATGAAAAACTTTTCCAGTCTTGGCTTTGCCATTAGGTATCTCTCTGATCTTGAGCAAGTTGCTTAATTGCTATATGCCTCAATTTCCTCAACTGGAAAAATTACAGGATTGTGTGACATCTCTTTCAACTCTAAGATTCTCTCTCTGACTTCTCTTCCAGTCTTCTCTTTAGGAGGAGTGCCAAAGCCATATAAGAGTCTAATAAACATACTCTGCATACATTCTGAATTACCATGAGAGCCACAAAAATATAGGAAGTAAGATTTAGACTGGATCTGAGAGACCATTTAGACAAGGGAGTTTCACCTGGGCTTTATAAATCCAAACAGTATGCATAGATTTCAGGAAGTCTGCAAATTTGGATTAAAAAATATAACATTTCTGCTTTCATTAACCCCAAACTAAAATTTAGCATTTAATTTAATGAGTACAGACAACAAAACATTTTTTCTGAGAATGTGTCCATAGGCTTCACTGGATTGCCAAAGGAGTCCATTTGACAAAGAAAGGATAAAGACACCTGATCTAGACCATCTCCTCCATTTACAAAGGAAGAAAGTGTACCCCAGCAAGAAAAAGAGACTTGCCGAAGGTCAATTGTCTTCTTAAATGCAGAGCAGGTGCTAAAAACCCATGATTCCTGATTCCCCATCTATAGAATCCCCTTGATCTAGAATCTAAGCACTCCCAGGATAGCCTGCAAGGTTTCTCCTTTAAACAGTAACAGATGATGAAGATGATGATAGTGATAACTGATGTTTATCTCTAGCGTCTTTAAAATTTATAAAGCCCTTCACTTCAAGTTCCACCCAGTAGAGACTATTTAAGGACTGCATAGTCCTCACTTAGAGCCATTCTCTTTATTCAGTGTTTGAAGCAAATCTCGAGCCCTTTTTCCCCATAGCAACAATATAATTTTTAAAAATTTAAATGTCAGCGGAGGGAAGCACCAAGAACTTGCCTGGGACCTACACGGGGCAGGGGTTTATAAGCAGATGTTTCAGGGCTTGCCTTCTTGGTCTACACTGGTGGTTCTTAGAATCATCAGCATAAAGGAGTTGACCATGAACTCTGACTATCCAGCCAACTTCCATCAGAGAGGAGAGGGCCGCCAATGCTCAGAGATCATTAGCTTAGCTGGTACTTGAATCCAAGACATGCCGCTTTCTTTATGAACCAAGTGACGAGGCTTCTTTGAGTGAACAGTAATACTAGACGAGGTACTATCGTCTCTTTAAATTGAGCCATTCAAGTTGTCATGAATGGCAGGGTATTTTTGCTGCATTTGAGACTAAGATTTCAGGGCTGGGAATAGTGGGGTTGAGGAAGCTGGGTACAAAAGGAAAGAAAAAAAGGGCAAAGGACTAAAACCAACAGAGACAAGCAATTACAAGGTGTATTAATGTACACTGCAGAGGGAAGGATTGATTGTGCTTTCAAGCCTTTTTTTTTTTTCATGAAAGGTAAAGGGGAGGGAACTGAATATTTGTCCTTCAGAATTGGAAATCTGCAGTTGCAAAGAATAAAGGGAGCTTTTAGAAAGTCGGCAGCTGCCTCAGAGCCTGAAGCCATGGTACTTGATACTACAATCTCCCCTCTTAGTGTTTCTGGCCAGCTTTTGAGAACAGCAGGGAAGGTATTCAGGGTAGAAGACAATGGCAAATGTCAAGAAGGAGAAGGAGAATCTAGAGTTTAAAAGACTGCTGAGTGACATGTGGAACAGATCAAAGGGAGAAATTTATCAGGTATTTATAATTATAATGCTAATAGAGGTTAATAAGAGAAACCAAAGCAAAAGGGGCTGATGTCTCCCAATCCTTTAAAATAATAATAATAATTTATTGTGGTCTGAGAGCTAAAGGCCAGTCATTCATTCTTTTATTCATTCAGGATTTTTTTTTTGTATTCAGTTACTCTACTTATCAAGGGAAAGGAAGTTTTGTACAGTGTTTGAATTCCTCTGCTTTTGAAAAGTGGGACATTTTAAGCCCAGATCACAAGATGGAGCTCATGTATAATCCTCTGAGAATCACGTCCAGCTCCATACTGTGTGTGTGAGAGGCTGCTGCCCACAGATGATGTTTTGGTTTAAAATAGAAAAAGAAGAAGGAAAATGAGGAGGAGGAAGAAAAGGAAGAAGAGAAGAAGGAGGAAAAGTAAATGACTAAAGGCCTTTTGGAAGAGAGAGAGAGAGAGAGAGAGAGAGAGAGAGAGAGAGAGAGAGAGAGAGAAACTGTGTTCATTTTAATAGATACCCCCTCCCAAACACACACACCCTCCCCACTTCATGCCATTTCCTTCTTTCTTCCATTGTGTACCACATGCAGACAAGGATATGCAAAATTCAAAATTCTCCTTTGGAAGATTGTGGATGCCCCACTTTAAGGAAAAACTTAGTTTTCTGTTGAGTGCTTGCTGAGGCATGCTCAGGCACAGGCCTGTTTAGTAGTCCAAGGAGCATGTTGAAATCAATCATTGCAAAATCACTTTTGCAATAAGTAATGAATTAAAATTAAAGAAACCCCCTCCCTCAACTCTCATCCCCCCAAAACCCTATAACTCCAGACTACCCTTTTACTGTATAACTTAGCCAAACAAGTCTTTTCAATAGGATTTTGGTAGCAGTGTAAACTGCTTTACCAGTAACTTTACCCACTAAAGTTTTTACCAGTAACTATACCCAGAATCATTCATTCACAAACTATATCTTATGAAAATCCCACTACTAAGCGCAAAGTACAGAATATCTTACAAGAATGAAACAAAAATGAATGATAACTCTGTACCACCCAGACTAGTAGTGTGCAAAATAGTAGGGATAAGAAGACAGGTAAATAGATAGATGTTGCAATATAAGGAAATGCATGTAAAATTTTTAAAGTTAAATAGATACATATATAGATATAAGATTTATATATATAAATCTATAGGCATACACATATGTACATAAACCTATAGATATGTATGGGGATGTAATGATAAAACAATCATCATAAGCATCATAATAGTTAACATCTATATAGTTCTTGAAGGTTTACAAAGCACTTTAAATATTGTTATCATGTATGTGTATCTGTGTGCAAAAAGTAGTGCAAAAAAAATCCAAAAACCAAACAAGTCTCTTTGGGGCTGATTTTTATTCAATGTCATGTTATTGGCATCTGTTCCAGACACAAATAGGAGTGTATTTACTTTCAAACCATGGAGAAATTTGTCTTGGAGATGTTTGAATAGATTTTCTTAGAATGTATTTCTCTTCTCAGACCCTAAAGCCCTTGCTGAGGTTCTGACTACTCATGTAACAATGTTCATTGACTTGTTTGGTCAGTTCAGTCAAAAAAAAAGTCCAAAAAGCAAAATCACTGAAGCAGTTGGTCCAACAGATTGTTTGGCTTTTATGAGCCAGCTGTCCAAATGAGATTCAGAAGTCAAAGAAAGCTTAAAATATCAGGCCAGAGCAGCGTGAGGTCCACCTACAGTTCCTGGTACATGGAAGGGAGAGATATCCTTGACATGACAGCATGAGGATCTCTAGTTCTCTGGAGTTTTGAAGGTACATTTAATATCTGACCATTGATTCGCTTTTCTCTAGACTCCAATTCTCCAGGAATGTTGATGTTTCATTACTTATCCAGAGAATTTCATAGTGACACAGCAGTGAAGAGAATCTAATTTTCCTTTTAGGAAAAATGGGAAATGACACTTGAATAGAAAACCATGGAAGATTTCTTGAATATCTATCCCCAAATGTAAGTTAAACATCAGTCCATGAGCTTTAGAAACAATGTTGTTTTCAAACAGCAGGGCTATATTGTCTATTGAAGTTCATAACAAATTGGCTATATATTCCCTTTAAAATCTGTCTTCTATATATCACACACACATATACACGCACACACACATCATCATCATCATCATCCCCTGTTCAAATAATAATCAGTGGCCCCCTATTGCTTCTGAGATAAAATATCAATGGCTCAGTTGAGTATTCAAAGACTTTCCTAGTCTGATTCTGATCTATATTTTGCAGAATTATCTCAGCCTTTCTCCTTTTCATATACTCTTCATTCCTACCAATCTAATCTGACCTACTTACTATTCCCTAAATTTGCCATTACATCCTCCTCTTTTGGATTTTGCCACGAGCTCTTCCATGAATCTGGAATGTACTGCCCTCTCACTTCCAATTCATAGGATCCTTAGATTTCTGAAATGCCCAAGTGTACTTCCAACTTTTTGTAAAGACTTTCTTGATCCCACTAATTTAGAATTCAATTATATTGTAGTCATTTTTCCATGTTAATGTATCACTTATCCCTCAGTAGAACATACACTCCACAGAAGTGGGGACTTTTTTATTTAGACTTGGTATCCCCAGCAACTAACACAATTCCGAAGATATATTAAGTAATTAATAAATACTTGTTAAAGGAAGGAATGATTGAATGAATCAGCATTGTCCAACAAGGATTGAAGAGATGTCTTTGACCTGGTTGTTTATAGAATTCCATAAAACAGAGGACAAATTCGCTAGATATAGCCCATTAGTAGAAAAACACATCCAATGGAGAAAAATAATGACAGACAGTATTATTAGACCCTCAGACACCAGTGAGTCTAACTTCAAAAAGCTCTATTTGTTGTAGAGTGGAAAGAAAGAGGAGAGAGGGGAAGTTATTCAGAAGACTCAATATGGAAATAATTTTTACACCTGCCTCAGGCCACTCCTGCTTAGGCAAGTCACCTAACCTTCTGGTTTCAATTTTCCCATCTACAAAATGGGAAGAATAATGTCTATTTACTCTAATAATTAATTGAGGAGTGTAAACCAATCCAGAGATGAAAAGCTCTCAGTATTATTAAGCAGGGTGGCCCATTTCAAATAGGTTTCTCTTAAAATATACACTTCACACACACAGATACTTTTTTAGGGAGGGGGTTTAAACTAAAAATTTAACTGTGATCTTCAAAGATTCTTTTAATTAAAGCAGACCTGTGTGAAAAAAGTGAACTTAGCATAATTAGGGTACCAATACACCATTTCTATAAATTAGAACATGGCTCATTTTCATCATCTTAATACAGGTTCAAAAGGGAAAAAAATTAAACAAGTTTCCTAATAGTGTTAACATTCCAGACAACTGATGTAAAAATAAACAGAGAATGTATTATGGTTACATATTATTCATTCAGCTTACAGATACTTCCCTTTTCGGTACTGTCCCAAGTTGTACACCAAGAAACATGCTCCTAGTAACAGATCAAGCCAAAAATCACAAATTGGGTCTTTCTACATACTTGAATAATTTCCCAAAGTTATCAGGGTTCACTTGGCAATCAAATTATCAGTAGTTCTAATAGGACATGTGAGGAAAACTCAGTATCGTTATATTGGGAAAACTGTTAGTCTGCTTCTCTAATAATCTTGACTTTGCTGTTTCTCTTTCCTTATAACCTCACTGTTGTTCAGGGTGTCATCACTGTTCATGTGAACTGTTATAAAAGCTTTCTAATTGAGCTCCCTTCTCCAATCTATCCCTCATGGGGCTGCCAACAAAACATTTTTTTTAACTCTTACCTTCCGTCTTGGAATCGATACTACATATTGATCAATGGATCCCCAAGAGTCCTAAACGCAACTTTTAAGATGCTAGTGTCTCCTTCCTGCTTTCCTTTTCATACCTCATTTCATACTAGTATTTTTCATGAATTTCACTTTCCAGCCAAACTAGACTGCCATCTATTCCCAGCATTCCCTTGCTACATTCCGTTGACTGAGGGAGACCCCCATGCTTTTTTGTGACTCCGTTTTCATCTATACCTTTTGAACATCTCATTCCTGCAAGGCTCAGCTTAGATGCCATTGCTACCAAATGCACTTTCTGTATATGTTATTCCTTCATCCTTACTAACACATTAAAGCTCACTAAAATAAGCATCAAGAGCAGCCTTGGTCAAGAGAACCCAATGTATGCACAACCAAAATAATTATTTAGTTGCTAAAAGTATTGGGAATGGGGGAAGTGAAGCAAGTTGATCTAAAAGGGCAGCATGCCACCTGAAGGAAATATTTAAGAGGAAAAGGGTGGCCAGGAAGCCACACTTTCAATTTCCTGTAATGTGGGCTTTAAGCAAATCAAAAATTTTAGGGACTTCCTTAGAGTACATTGGGGAGTCAGGTGAAGCAGTAGAGTGTTGGTTTAGACTTAGATGTCCCAAATTTGAGTCTTGTCTTTGTCACTTATTAAAGGGCAACTATGGATAATTCACTTAACCTATATTAATGTCAAGTACTATGGGGTAATAATGGGATATTGATAAATAAAAATATAGATACTTGGTAAATAGATGATAATGTGAGTTATAATTTTATTCATGGCTGATTTGGGATAGTAGGTGTGGGAATTGTCAATGACACCTGTAAATTGGAATCCTTTAATTTTAGAGCCTGAGGGACCTTAGTGATAGCCCAGTCTAGTCCTCCTATTTTATAGCTGCTTTATTTCTTATTGGGATTCTGGCCCCTAAGGAAAAAAACCATTGGCCAAGAAACAATCTGGTTCCCTAATTGCTTCTGACATTTGAAAAACAAGTATCATCCTGTCACTCCTCCTCCTTGCCATCAAAGTTTCTGAGTTACAGTCCTGAAGAATAACAGAGAGGCTTGATTTACAATGCACAGAAAAACAGAACTGAGGAAAGCATTTCTACCTCCTATCTGATTTCATTGGAGGGTATTGTCCAACAGGTGTTAACAAGTTGTAAATAGTTCTGTGAATTGGAGAAAAAAATTATTTAACCAACTTGACTAAAGTAGTAGGAACCAAAAGAAGATAGGTGAAGGATATTCTCAGTATTGTCTGACCCAACCAAATGTCATTTTTTAGTTTCTTTTGCAGACCAAAAATTCAGAAAATAACAAAATGTTTTTCCCACTCCTCAACAATTTCCCAGAAAATTGAGAATCATCAAGAAAAATAAAAATGTTAACAATTGTAAGCTTTCTTTAGTTGAGTGTTTGCCAGGACTGCCTCACTATCAAGGTCCTTGTCTTCCTTCTGGAATCTTAAAATATGAAAATGTAAAGGCACCCTCCTCAATAGAGATATCCCGAACATTTATGGGATTATGAGAGGCACACAACAAATATTTATTTAATGAAGGGATAAATGGATGGATGAATAAAATCATGTTTCATCATGCTTGACAAGATGCTTTTCTTTATTTTCATGGAGGGATCTCTGTAAAGGTTTAGACTCCACATCCAGGAAAATCAAGACCACAAATATAGAAGGAAATGTGGGGCAGTTGGCTTTTCCATGAATTCACATAATTTTTTCTGAATCTTTCAAAGCAGAACAAATAAAAATGAAACAACTATTTTAAAAATTCTCATCTTTGGACCAAAATGAAATTAGAAGATTTTCTGTCCTAGGGGGAAAAATACATTTTCCCCAGCATTAGAAAGACTCTTTGAGTCAAAATCAAAATACTAGTTACAGTTGTATTTATTCCTCCTGCTATTCATGGGATCTCCATTAAGGACTTAGACATAGAGAGCTCACTATCCCAGAATCCTTCTCCCAGATAGCTTTCTGAGGATTCTATGGATATCCTGAAGAGTCTGGAGTGTCTTTTTTTTTTTGTCATCAGTTTGAATGTATTTCCTTCACTTTTAGCCACCAACAGTCAACACTTTTCAAAAGGAATACTTACTTAAAAAATACAGCAAGAACAAAGATACAAACATCTTCCCCCAACAGGTTGTGGGAGCATGTTATTCCTTATCCAACTTCAGACTCTGAGAAGGCTAGGCTCTGACTTAATGCAGTTTTTGAATAGCATTGGTCTCAAAAAGTCCATGTTCAAAAACAGCATCACTGCCAGATGAGTCCTTGTTTCAGTTACTGCTGCAGCACAAAGGTGTAGCCTTACTCATAGAGACATCAGTGATGCTAGTTTGGCTAAAAAACCTGGCATGGACTTGAATTCCAGATTCTCAGATTCTGACATGGCTTATTCCTTTGACCTCTTAAAACTCACAAGGTCATATCCTCCAACTTCTTTCATCTATAATGAATGAACTAGTGCTGAGACAAAAACAAACAAATGAACAAAAAACAACCTACCACTCATATTTATAGGGTTATATGCTAGCCTGAGGGGAGAGAGAAAGAAACCAACCAAGTGAAACCAAACCAAGTGAAAACAGGAGAGGAGGCTGAGATTGACCAAAATCTTTGAACGTGCCATGGGTTCTTGCTTTGTAAATGCAACCAGTCAAGAAATCTGTTCTCCATCATTGGGTTATTGACCAAAGCCAATATCAGGACGTCTATACATAATTCTAAAGACTTTCCAAAATACTTCCATTACATCTAACTGGGGCTCTCCTGGAAATAGACTTGATAGTCACTTTTAACACATGGAATCATATTCAGCCACATAGTGTCTCAGAGGGACTAGGGTTATTGGCCGCCTTCTATTATATTGATTTGATTGGTTAATTGGTATATGACCAGTTAACAGTTTACAGTTGTTGTAAAGATTGAATGAAATAATTTCTGTGAAATAATGTTAAGATCATAAGGCAATAATGGTTAGTATTATCACTAACATTTATAATAAACAGAGCAGTTATTGAAAATCATCCTTGAACCAGATCTTTGATACCAAAAAAAATCACATAATGATATTTGAATAAGGGACCAAATGTTTGGCAATAACTCACAGTGCTTTAGTTATCAAAAATAATTCCCCAACATTTTATGAAGAAGATAGTACAAATATTAATATTTCTGTGATACAAATGAGGAAACTGATATTCAGATAGGTTCGTAAAGGTTATGATTATGTAGCTAAAAAGTTTTGGACCTTAAATGTAAATATAATTGTCAGGATAGGTAACTGGGACTTGAATCCAGGTCTTTTGACTCCAAGGCCATTGCCTTTTTCACTGCACCATGCTCCTTCTACATGTGCCTTGTTCCAGTGCTTAACTATGTCACGGAAGTAACCCTGAGTTCTCAAAGGCCATGATGGCAGAGATCAAGTGCTGGCAGGCTCTACCATTGAAAAGGCTTTGAATACAAGCCCAGTGATGAACTGTATATCTATCATCATGGATAAACCTAGATAATTTTATAGAGTCTCATCAGGAGATTGACTAAAAGTGATGAGTTTTTTTCTGCCATGGCAACTTTGGAAGACCATCTACTAATTCACAGATTAAGTCACAACATGCATTGGTGGAAGGAATGAGCATACGTACAACATAACACATCCTTGCAGTATCTACAGGGATTAAAAGAGGGTAGGTTTAAGATTGGATAAATAAAGGAAGAGAATAAGATAGAGTTTTGTACAGCCATACCTAAACTGGCAACATTGGTTAGTTTATCTCACAAAAGGGATGTTGAGAAGTGACTCATTCTTACTTAGGGCTTTCACAGATGTGTCAAAAAGGACAGCAAGACAGGTCTCAGCTGGTTGTACCTTCTCCTTCCATTGCTGGTCTAGTACATAGATGAGAGAATGGTTTGGCATTCTGGTTCTTCTGAGGTCCATTATTTTATTCCTATTATTATTCTTTGCTTCATATTTTAAAGTGTTGTATCCTCTTCTTGACAAAGCCAATGAATAATTATATATCCTATAAGTATTTATTAAATGTCTACTCTGTGCCAGGGACTGTATGGGGCAATAAAAATATAACTTACAAAGATACAATTCTTTCAAGAAATTTGCATTCTAACCTGAGAGACAGGTACATAAATAAGTATTTATAAAAACTTAGAAAGAAAATAAACATATATAAGAACAAAATAGTTGAATACTAAATAACTATGGAGAGAAGGCATTATTAGCATGATTTAGAGGGTCAAATTCTATGAGTTTGAAGTGAGGAGGAAGTAAATCCCAGTATGGAGGAAAACCAGTAGAGGGAATAACCAGTCTATATATACTAATGCTCTCTTGCCTTCTTTCAGATCCTATTGGCCATATAAATCTTTCCTTTCTTTCATTTTTTTTTCTTCTCCTATCTACTTGTACCTTTCTACAAACATAACGAGTCTCCATCATCTTAGAAAACAAAAGAAAAATATTTTACATATACAAGAATATTTAAAGCTTGTCTATTTGTGGTGGGAAAAAACTGGAAACAAAATGAGCATAATTTGATGAATGGCTAGAAAATGATTAATTTAATACCATTATGATGGAAAAAATGATGAAAAGGGTAGGTTCAGAGAAAAATAGGAAGACTCATGTGAACTGATGCACAGTGAAGAAAGCAGAACCAAGAAGGCAATTTATACTTTTAACACTAACTGTCCTGGCCCTTATTGCATAAAGACCAGCTAGGCAATATTTCTCACATCCCTCCTGGATTCTCTAGTACCATTATGCCATTTGGGGATTTCTAGGCTCTTTCTCATTTGCTCCAGCCTACACTAATGGTGTTCCCTCAAGTGGAGAGGCAAATCCCCAGCACCTTGTTTCAATTTATCCACTAACAGATTAACTCTTACAAAAAATTTATTTACTTTGAAAAGTATAATCAGAGATTTATAAACTTAATCCCTTAACATATAGAGAGGCATAATCCTCACCATCATCACCTCGATTTCTAGGGAAGGGGAAGGGCATTAGGTTTATAGCTTTGTTCAGTTCCTATATATCACATAGTCCTTGTTCCAAATCCCAAATCCCCACTTGGGCACCAGTCTTTGATACCCTGGCTTCTCTGTTAGATTGCCAGGATAAACCAGACTGCCTACAATCCTAGATTCAAGGACATCATAGCTTGAACTCCTGATTTTGGTGGCAGATTACTACTGGCACCTGTAACTGAGAAAAAACAATATAAAACAAGAGACCCCAGGTTTATTTCCTAGAGAAAGAGCTAAAGCTCATACTTAAAATGAGGAGAGAGAGTATTCCAGGCATTGGAGACTGCCAAGGAAAAAGACATAAAGCCAAGAGATGGTTTTATATTTAAGGAACAGCAAGTAGACCCAGTATCTTAAATTATAGAGTACATGGAAGAAAGTGAAATAAGCAATGACAAACAGGCTGTACTTTTCTACTGTCCTGACCCATTCTGACCCTTTCTCAAACATGTAAATGATTGTGACTTCTGATCAGATGTGGCTCTCAGCCTACTGCAGCAACTGTGTACCAAAACCCATTTCTGAAGTCCCAAATTACCAACTCAAACCCTCACTCAATTTCTGGTCTAGATTAGAAAATTCTCTTACTCGAGTCTGGTATCGATAAATGACCTGAGCAATTTCCCTACCACACATCTGGGTCTGATTAGTAATGCCTTCTCCCATATCTGGAATTGATTGCCTATTCTCAACCAAGCCCATCTTTAAGGTATAAAACTTCCCTGCTCAGGCTGCATTCTGAGTATGTACACCCTGCCACAGGGTAGGTCTCCCTTATGTGATAGATTCTGGTCCTGAGTATGTCTGAATTCCTATCTGTCTATTGCCAGATAGTGTGTTCTTTGCATGATTTCCTCCTCTATTTCTATACCACATGGTAATTAGGGTGATGCATATACTATCTTCCCAAAGTCCAATTTTCTAAGCTCTCCAAGCTAAGGGTTTGAGCTAGCATGAACCATGATACCAAATAAAGCAGGACAATTGTAAGAAGTCATTGGAGTTTATTGAGTGAAGGGAGAATGGAAGCAATGTGGGCAAACCTATACTCTAGGAAAAACATTTTGACAGCTAAATAGAAAATGGATTACAATGGGGAGAGATCTGAAGCAGAGAGTTCAATTAGAAGGCTATTGAAGTAGGTGGGGTAAGAGGTGGTAAGTGGTAGTTTTATGGGTAGAGAGAATAAAAAGCACACAAGAGATGCCATATTAATACAAAATTACAGATTTGACAATGGATCAGAAATGTGAGTTGAGAAGGATCAAGGATGACACTGCATTTTAGACCTGGGACACTGGTGGTACCACCATCACAGAAGATTGGAAGAAAAGAGGAAACAGGGAGAAAGATAATGAGTTCTATTTTAGACATGCTAAGTTTGAGATGTTTATGAGATATCCAGTTGAAGATGTTCAAAAGATATTTGGTGATTTAGGACTAAAGCTCAAGAGAAAGATTAAACTGGGTATGTAAATTTGTGAATTATTAGCACAAAGATGATAGACTCACAGCATCTGATGAGATCACCAAGGCAGAAAGTACTCTAGAGGGAGAAGAAAAGAGGACCTAGAAGAGATCTTCAGAGGAAGCCCACAGGCACCAGGAATGATGATGTGAAAGGAAAGATGATGCAAAGGAAACAGAAAAGGAGCAAGGAAACCAGTGTCATAAAATCAAGTGAGGAGAGAATATACAGGGGGGAAAAGGTTGATTGATAGTATCAAAATATGAAAAGAGCATGAGAAGAATGAGGATTAAGGAAAAAATAGATTTGGCAATTATGAGATAGTTTGACTTTGGAGAGAACAATTTCAGTTGAATAATCAGAAGCCAGATTGCAAAGGTTTTAGTAGTGAGAGAAGAGAAAATGTTATTAGTAATGTATGACTTTCTCAAGTAATTTAGTAAAGAAGGGGCAGAGATAGGATGATAGCTAACAGAGATGATAAGATTGAGTAAAGGGTCTCAAAGATGAGTCATACATGGGTATGTTTATAAGCACCAGGGAGGGACACAGTATAGGAAGAGAATGAAGATTAGAGAGTGGAGATGAAGGAGGGACAATCTGATAGAAAAGACAAGAGAAAAGGGATCCAGGGTGTGTACAAAAAAGCTTGACCTTGGAAAGGAAAAATAGAAGTAGTCAGAGTCCCTTCCTTGGAGCCTCTGTATCATCACTTCCTAGCCATGAGACTATTGATGAGTCAGTTACTTTTGGCTTCAGGTGAGAAAAAACTTACTACCAGAATGGGATATCTTACTGCATAAAGATTTCCCTGGCATTAGAGGAAGGTCCAGAATAAAAGATGGCTGGCTGCTTGTTGACTATGATGTAGAACAGATTCTCATTCTGACCTACATTGAACATGACAACTTCTAAGGTCACTTTCAACTCTGAGATTCTATGGTCTCTCTGACTCTCAGCTTTTTAATCTATAAAATGGAAATAATGCATTCACATTTATCAACTTCTTAGGGTTATAATGAGGAGGGAGCTTTGTAAGCTAATAAAAGTGGCTTCTTAAATATAAGCTATAAAAGCAAATAGTCTTTTCTATTCTATCCATTTTTTTTCAGAATGGGTTCATATAACTGTTTTTAGCTCAATTAGCAGCTTAAATAATTATTTTGCTAAAACATGTATTTCATCAGTGATCTGTGGTTTGGAATAAATCTTAGAACCTACCCCACTCCACTCAATGAACTTATTCAGATTGCAAATGAATGAATCCAAAAGGAAAATAAATAAACTGAAGGTAGCTACTTTCTTTTAGCACCACAGATAATGTGACTTGGGTACAAATAACTGTGGATTTACCCCGGTTGGGTTTCTGATCCATCCTTTTATTCAGTGTACTCTGTGATAGAATCTTCTGTAAATGAACAGAATCTTCTTGCATTTTCCTCTCCAAAAGCTCAATGGGTTTCATTATCTTCCTGTGAGGGGTCCAAAGTTGTCCTCATTCAGCTTTGTCTATCAGTGGACAGGATGATAGTCCAGACTATCCACACATTCAATTTCCCCCATGTGGGAAAGGCTGTGGGGCTCCCACAGTAGCTCAAAGCCTTGTCTACTCTTTTTTGCCTTCAGATAGTAAAGCAAATAAAAAGAACTGTTGGTGGAATAAAAGATTCTGACTTTTGTGGGAAATGACCCATTCATCCAGTAGCTGCAATGGACAACAGAAGTGGGTCTAGGTACTGTTCAATGCTAGATGAAAGAGATGAAGATACTATTACCTGGATTCACTGGTGCCTCAATACCACATTAATGATGAAGCCAGAACTACAGAACTATTAGGTCTTTAATTGCTCTTTATTATTGTCTTTAGAAAGGGCAATAGCTTAGCCTCTAATAAGAAGAGCTTTGAACATGAAGAACATGAAGTCAGGGAGGTTTGGGTTCTAAGAGTTTCTTTGCTCTCCACTCCTGCCTTAATACTAGGGGACTTGAGTATTCATGTTTTTTGCTCTAAGGGATAATCAAGATTTACTCTTGTAGTCTTTTTCTCCTCACTCAGAGAGTCATCCCTTATAGCAAAGATTTTTTTAAAGAGAAACAGAAAGAAAAATTCAGCAAAATCACAGAACAGTTTTTTAAAAGTTGATACTGTATACAATGTTTTATACCCATACTTCATCTTCTGCAAAGTTGTTGATGTTTTTTCTGATTTCTTTCAAATTTGTTCTTTATTATTTCACAATATTTAGTTTTGATTGGAATTGTTCTCTCCATTTACATTGTTGTAATCATTGTCCATATTGTTTTCCTGCCTTTATTGACTCTATTTTTGAATCAGTTCATGTGTTCCCAAGCTTTTCTGTATTCATTATCTTTATTGTTTCTTTTGCTACAACAATATTACATGACACTTTTTGCCAGTTTTTTAACTGATTTCTAATCAATAGACATCCATTTTGCTTCCATTTCTTTGCAGTCATGAAACATGTTATCATCATTATCATTATCATTATTATTAGTTTATCTCACAAAATTGGCACTTAATAATTCTAGTTGTAATACCTTAAATTAAAAGGCCTATAGACCCTAACGAGGTAGTATGGTATAGGGAAAAAAAATAAGCATAACTAAATTCTGGTCCTGATTCTCCTGGTCACAACTGATTTGGCTTCAGTCAAAACATATACATACAAAAAAATTTAAAAAAATATCTCTCCCAACCTCAATTAATTCAACTGTAAAATGAGAATTTTTCAAATTTAAAACTATGAGTCTATAATCTTGACATATGTCCTGAAAGTTAGATCGGCTGGTTTCTGACCCTATTTCAAATGAACTTTGTTCATTTTCTCAAACTGACCTGGAAAAATACATCCAGGCATCTTTTTGCCACCAGTTTGAATGATTCTCCAATCTCTTGTTGTGACTGAGACCATCTAAAATTGGAAAATCCCCATAAGCCTTTTTGCCATGGTACTAAAGCCCTACTGCCCTGAAACCAAGGACATTGTTATCCCATTCATAAGACCCATTATGTAAATCTCATAAATACAGGATAATAAATAGTTCCATTCAGAGATGGGAAAAATGGGAGCAGGTCGAGGTCCAAGCATCAGCATGCTGCAAGGGTCCATTTGAAAGGCAAATGGGAATCCTCAGCTCTCTTAGTTGTTTTATTTTCCATGCTGACATCAGGATTGACAAAACCTTTCCAATGTTCAAGATTTGCCAGCTTTGGAGGGAAGAAAAGATCTTAAGAGGAGACAGCTGTAGTGAAATGAACAAGCATTGATCTTAAAGTCCAAATGGCTGGGTTGGAATCCCAGCTCTGACATTAACTGGCTGGGTGACCTTAAGGGGAGACACTTGCCATATCTCAAATTTCTCACTGATAAAATTGATGAGTAATATTTAGATTCCCTTTAATAATTGTACTGTGAGTAAAGCACTTTGTTATTATCTCTATTCTTAATGTTTTAATTATTGCTACAATAGTGATTTCCTTAATACAGGTGACTCCCACAAAGGAACTTTTATCGATGTACATTTATAACTAATAATCATAATCATAGTAATTGCTACCCTTTATATAGCACTTTAATGTTTACCAAGAGCTTTACAAATATTATTTCAGGTGATTCTCACAACTATATCCCTTGAATAATTCTTTTTTTTAAACATTTATTAATATTCATTTTTAACATGGTTACATGATTCATGCTCCTACTTTCCTCTTCGCCCCCAGCACTCCCCCCACCCATGGCCAATGCACATTTCCACTAGTTTTGTCATGTGTCATTGATCAAGACCAATTTCCAAATTGTTGGTAGTTGCATTGGTGTGGTAGTTTCGAGTCCACACCCTCAATCATGTCCACCCCAACCCATGCGTTCAAGCAGTTGCTTTTTTCTTATATGTTACCTCTCCTGCAGTCCTTCCTCTGAATGTGGGCAGCATTCTTTACCGTAAATCCCTCTGAATTGTCCTGGGTCATTGTATTGCTGCTGGTACAGAGGTCCATTACATTCAATTTTACCATAGTATATCAGTCTCTGTGTACAATGTTTTTCTGGCTCTGCTCCTTTTGCTTTGCATCAGTTCCCGGAGGTCTCTCCAGTTCACCTGGAACTCCTCCAGTTTATTATTCCTTTTAGCACAATAGTATTCCATCACCCGCATATACCACAGTTTGTTCAGCCATTCCCCAATTGAAGGACATACCCTCCTTTTCCAATTTGTTGC
>NC_058131.1:131049884-131080696 GCF_016433145.1 Gracilinanus agilis | reverse complement strand
TTTACTATCTATTTCCTTCTTGAGCTCTGCCAGTTTCTCCTTTATGAATTTGGGTGCTATACCACTTGATGCATACATATTGACCAGTGTTATTTCCTCATTGTTTATACTGCCTTTAATAAGGATGTAATGACCTTCCCTGTCTTTTTTAATCATATCTATTTTTACTTTGGCTTTGTCAGAAATCATAATAGCCACTCCTGGCTTCTTTTTCTCATTTGACGCCCAAAAGATTTTGCTTAAGCCCTAATCCTTAAACTTGTGTATGTCCACCCACCTCATATGTGTTTCTTGTAGACAACATATGGTGGGATTTTGGTTTCTAATCCACTCTGCTATTTGCTTCCGTTTTATGAGCGAGTTCATCCCATTCACATTCAGAGTTATAATCATCAGTTGTGCATTTGCTGACATTTTCCTATCCTCCCCTATTCCTACCCCCTTTTTCTTATACTTTTTCCTTTTAAACCAGTGGTTTGCTATTGATCCGCTATCCCTTATCCCCTCCCTTGATTAACTTCCCTTTCTACCCCCTCCCCTCTTCTTTCCCCTCTTTTTGTTTTTAAAGGCCTTATGAATTCCCTACCCCTTTTTCTCCCTTCCCTTTTTTTGACCTCACCACTCCCCTGCTCCCCTTGGTTTATCCCTTCTAACTTTCTCAGAAGGGTTAGATAAGAGTTTTATGTCCCAATGGATAGTATAGCTACTCTTCCCTCTCCGGGTTGATTACACTGAGATTAAGGTTTGATTATTACCTCTTAATGCTCTCTTCCTCTCCTTCTTATAATAGTATTTGTCCCCTTTCCTTCCCATGCCCTCTTTGTGTGTAATAGAATATCCTATTTTTCTTATTCACTCAAGTTTCTCTTGGTGTCCCCTGTTATTCAACCCCTCTTTCCCGTCCCCCATGTCATCTTAGATTATTTAGTGTTCCACCCTCACCCTGTGAATTATTCTTCTGATTACTATAATAGTGAATACTATAATAGTGAATAGAGTTCACTACAGAGAATTATACATAGCCTTTCTCTACATAGGAATACAGATAATTAGATCTCACTGAGGCCCTTAAAAAGACAAATTTAAAAATTATAAGTTTTCTTTCTTTCCCCTCTGTATCTTATTTACCTTTTCATGTTTCTCTTGATTTTTGTGGTTGGATATCAAACTTTCCATTTAGCCCTGGTCTTTTCTGTGCAAATACCTGGAATTCTTCAATTTTGTTGAATGTCCATACTTTCCCCTGGAAATATATAGTCAATTTTGATGGGTAGTTGATCCGTGGTTGCAGGCCCAGCTCTCTTGCCTTTCTGAATATCGTATTTCAAGCCTTGCGATCTTTTAGTGTGGAGGCTGCCAGATCCTGTGTGATCCTGATTGGTGCTCCTTGATTTTTGAATTGTCTCTTTCTGACTTCTTGTAAGATTTTTTCTTATGCTTGGAAACTCTTGAATTTGGCAATTATATTTCTGGGCGTTTTCTTATCTGGGTCGAATGTTGCAGGTGTTCTATGAATCCTTTCAATGTCTATATTGCCCTCTTGTTGTAGGACTTCAGGGCAATTTTGCTGAATTATTTCTGTTAGTATGGAGTCCAGGTTTCTATTAATTTCTGGTTTTTCTGGAAGACCAATTATTCTCAAATTGTCTCTTCTAGACCAGTTTTCTTGGTCTGTCACTCTCTCATTGAGATATTTCATGTTTCCTTCTATTTTTTCAGTCTTTTGACTTCGTTTTATTTGTTCTTGTTGTCTTGAGAGATCATTAGCTTCTAATTGCTCAATTCTAGCCTTTAGGGATTGGTTTTTGGCTATAATCTTTCGGTTTTCGGCTATGATCTTTTGGTTTTCGGCTATGATCTTCTGGTTTTCGGCTATAATCTTCTGTTTTTTGGCCATAATCTTCTGGTATTCCTTTTCAATCTGGTCATTTCTGGTGTTCAATTTGCTTATCAGTTCATTTGGTTTCTGAGCCTCACTTTCCAATTGCAAGATTCTACCTTTTAAACTGTTATTTTCTTGCCAGATCTCTTCCATTTTCCTCAAAATCTCAGTGTTGAACTCTTCCATAGCTTGTGAGGAGTTTTCCTTATTTGAGGAGGTCCAGATGCTTGTTTGTTCTCCTCCTCTGTTTGCTTGGTTGTCTGGATTTTCTCTGTGTAAAAGTTGTCCAGTGTTAAAGACTTTTTTCTTGTTGTTAATCTTTCTCTTCTGAACTTCCTGAGACTGGGTAGCCATTGTTAGCCCAGCAGCTTCTCAGGTTTATCCTCGCACTCAGGCTCTATCCGCAGTCTTTTGGCTCCTGAGGTCTGAGTTCTGGTTTTTTCCAAGGTCAAGCCCCCTGGTGGACCCCCTTGCTTGATCCTCTGCCGGAGGTTTCTTTATAAGTCTCAGGGCGCTGCTTCCACAGTCGTATACCCATCTGCACTGGTTCCCCACTCAGGGTTTCAGAGCTTTAGCTGGTGGCTGTGTCTGCCTCCAACCACGCCTCCACCTGCACCTGGGCTCTGAGCCAGTGCTATGTGCCTTGCGTCCATTCTCTGCATCCTGCTCCTGAGCTCAGGTTTGTGTGTTTTCTTTAGCTTTTTGGGGTCCTAAATCTTGCTGCTCTCAGGAACAGGCCCCGGAGCTGCCAATGACTCTATGGGTGCCCCAAACTTGCTCTATTTCTTTTTAGCTGGCTTCGGCGCTATAGGTGGTGTGTGTGGAGGGGGTAGGGGGTGGGGTGGTTGCTCAGCCCGCAATTTAGTGAGAGCTGTTTCACCACTTTATAGCATGGAAATGCCCTGATTCCACATACCTTCCACTCTGTGCCCTGTTGTGGGGTTCCTCCATTTGTCTGGACTTGTTTTTATGTCCCCTTGAGGAGTTTTGTGTGTTTCGGTCAGGAGAGGTTAAGAGCTGCTTCTTACTCTGCCGCCATCTTAACCTGGACCCTTCTCCTTTGAATAATTCTTAAAAGTATCTGGACCTGAATTGAATTACTGGCCAGCACCAGGATGGGGAAGGGAAGGAAAAGGGAAGGAGGGAGATAAGTTTGATCATATAACTTAGAAAAAAACTTGTGTGGAAATTTATTATTACATGTAACTGGTAAAAAATTTTAATTAAAAAATCTGAGTCTGGTCACACAAGAAACAAGATGGCAGACTAAATATTTTCTTCAATTAGCACGACCTCTCAAACTTTCCAAAAGAGAATTATGTATTAAAGATACAACTTGTTTCTATGCTGTAAGATACTCAGAATCCAAAAGGAAGTTTAAAAAACCTCAAGCTCACTGACTCTGAGCTCACTATGCACCCTTCTGCTTACCCAATATCTCATGCCAGTAGCAAAGAAGCCACACTAGCACATCCAAAAGCACAACGGAGGGAGGGTTACATCAAAATAGACCCCATAAACCCTGTTTTTCCCTGCCTCTTTCTGATGCCTTCAAGATCCTATTATAGGCTTAACAGCCAGCCTGGCCGTAGACCTTTAGGAGCAAAAGCCTCCCAAGGATTGAAACCTGGAAGCACCAGATCTGTAAAATTCTGAATCATTGGTATCAGTCAAAAGGCTCTGAACTGCCAGTGTTGACCAAAAAAATAAGAATCAGAGGGAGTGGAACAGTTCATCAGGACAGGACATCATTAGTGCAGACAGTTGTGCAGCACTCTACCAACCCTAAGGCAAATAGCACAGCAACCATTGGAGGCCAACTTATGATCATCTAAAAGACAGTTGAGGCAGATATTTATCCTGGTGAATAGTGAATTGCCCATCATAGTAGGAGGCTGAGACATGGAAATCCAGTCCCTGGGAAACCACAATTAGAGGGGAGCGAGTCAGGAAGTGAGTATTGAGGAGAATGGAGGGTGGAGTGAAGAAAAAGCATCAAATACAAAGGAAAGAATATTTGAATGATGCGAGACTATTCTGCACTCACTAGAAAAAGGAGGATGGCATGGAATAATGTAGTCCAAAGGGTATTGGCATTTAGGATGTAGCCAAGGATGATCTATCCTACAAATATAAGCTTAAGCATGCACGATAAAAGATAGATGGTCAAAAATAAAGAAGAATTTGGAAGATTTTTAGAATGAAAACCAAAACTGAATAGATCATTTTCTCCTGGAACACACCAAACAACAGAATTATGAGAGGAATAAAAATATGCAAATAGCAACAGTGTTCTCTTTCTAAAAGTACACCAAGAGACTGGGATAAAGATGATGAAAATCTTATAGAGGTAACAGTGAGGAAGAATTATGGGTATTATGCAAAGAACCTGAGTACACCAGTCTCCAGGTGAATGCCTTCTTTGTGATATATTACAATGTGTAAAGGACTTGAAAGGTGGGAGGGGAACAGAGAAGTAGAGAGGAGAAGTGAAGCAAAGGTCAGAGCAAGGGCCAGCAATGAGGTGACCTCTCAGAAAGTAGTCTCAGAAAGATAAAAACCAAAGTGAAGTAGGTGATGGGTGCAAGATTGAATAAAGGGGGAAAAGGAAGAAGGTCCTGCTTTGGAGGTGAGAGGCTATACCACTAATGAATGTTCTATGGGTCAAGGTTGGGGAATACCTTACACCTTAGATGAAGTCTAGAGGATTTGGTATATGAAAAAATCTACTTGTACTGGGAAAAGCAGTTTTGGAACCTCTGGTAGCAATAGGCACCTGGACGAATGAGAGAACATAGATGTAGAGAGGAGCTTTCCAGGCAGATGTAGAAGGGGGAAAATGGTATGTATGATATCTATCTTCTTTCATAGCATGGGGAATATGGAAATATGTATTGTATGACAGCGCTGATATAATATATACAAAACTATTGGCTATCTGGAGGAGAGAGGGAATAGGAGAGAGATAGATCCCAATATATCAAATGAGAATTAAAAATTGTTTCTACATATAATTGGGGGGAAAAACATTTAGTACCCACTAAGGTATAATAGAAGACCATGGAACTTGGTTCCAAAACTTAAGTTTGAATCCTACTATATATTTATATAAGTGATATAACCAATACTTATCAAGACTTCTTTTCCTCTAAAACCAAAATTTCAAACTAGTTATGGTTTTTTAAAACCCTTACCTTCAATCTTAGAATCAATATTTTGTATTTGTTGTAAGGCAAATGAGTGATAGGAGATAGGCAAAGGGGATTAAGTGACTTGCCCAGGGTCACATAGTTAAGAAGTATCTGAAGACATATTTGAACCCAGAACTCCCATCTCTAGGCTGGGCTTTCTTTTCTTTTTTTTTAAACCCTTAACTTCTTTGTATTGGCTCATAGGTGGAAGAGTGGTAAGGATGGGGTAGGCTGGGTTTCAATCCACTGAGCCACTTAGATGCCCTCTAGGGCAGCCTTTCTGTATATAAATGAAGTAAAAGAAATCATAATTCCCAACAGGAAGTAAATACAGAATTTCAAAAATTTGCACATTGACCCAAATATCTTGCCATTCAACTTCTTTCTAATTAACATGTATCTAAATCTTAGCAAAATTATAAAGAATGATAGAGGTCATCTGAGACACTTCCCACATTGTTACAAAAGAAGAAAAATGACATGGAAGGAGAAAATAACTAGGCATTTTCCTGGGTCAGCATGATTCTGGTTTGAGAAACATGAGAAATAATGGCATTAGGAATGATTAAGAGGAAAAATTAGGAGGTAAGAAGAATGCAAATAAAGTGACCAATTGGGAGGAGAAAGGAAGCAAAGGGAATTGGAGGGATGAAGAAGACAGAACAAAATGTTGTAAACTAGGAAGATGAAAGGAACCACAAACTATGAAAGCTTCTTAAGTAACCCTTTTCTGACCAAGTGAACAAAGCTTGAAATTTTAAGAGTGGACCCATTTGAGCCTGCTCTTGAAAGGATGTAATGTATGGCAAGAACCATTTTATTTTATGTATGTTTTAGAGCAATTTGGGTTGGGGTGAACAGCTCCAGGGTCATATACTTTTGATCTGGAATATAACTTAAAGATTATTTTTTCCCAGTGGCTCATTTTTACAGATGAGAAAACTGAGGGCCAGAAAGATAAAAGGAATTTTCTAAGGTTACACTGGTAAGTAGCAAAGCTTAGATTAAAATTTACCCTCTCAGATTCCAAATGTAGTATACTTTCCTTTGTATAACATTACTTCTTCCATGCAGATATTGGGAATCAGGTGGGATGTCATATATGTTTACTGAGCTAGTATTTTCATAGATCTCCCAGTCAGAGTATATAATCTAGGCAAAGAAGATCCCCTTTCATCATTAATGGAGTAATATTTGTGCATGAATAAAGAAAGAAGTGTTTAGTTTTAAATTGTATTTTGGATATGATGATTGACTAAGCCTTCCTCAATCCTAAGATTGTATATGGATATTATCCCACAAAAGAAGAAAAAATGACATGGAAGGAGAGAATAACTAGGCATTTTTCCTGGGTCAGCATAATTCTGGTTTGAGAAATAATGGCATTAGGAATGATTGAGAAAAAAACATTATGGTAGGTGAATGGTAGGAAGGACCTTGGGATGCAAACAAAGGCAGATCTTTGAAATTTTTAGGACTAAAAACTGTGCTGAAGAAGCTATTGTTTTACTTTTTTTTAATATGGTCTTTGAGAAGCCAACAAGAATTTTGCCACATGAACTTCATTATGATTCTTTGGTATAAGTAATTGGGGAAGACACTTGAAAAAACAAGGTCCCAATAGCCCAAAGACATCTGAGGAATGGGGATTATGGACCAATATAACAATTCTATCTCAGTCAATTTTCTGAGGACAGGCAAGGAGCATTAAAATCATTTAAAGGGGCAGCTAGGTGACTGAGTAGATAGAACACAAGGCTTGGAGACTAAAGGTCCTGAGTTAAAATCTGAACTCAGACAATTCCCACCTATGTGGTCCTAGTCAAGTCACCTAACCCAATTGCCTACCCCTTACTGCTTTTCTGCCTTGGAACCAATACACAGTATTAATTTTAAGGCAGAAGGTGAGAGCTTGAAAGTTACCTGATATGGTTCCTTTCTATTTGGGGGAGAGAGATAGGGAGCTATTAGGCCATTAATTTTCATATGTCATATATGTATACACGTACACTTCATGCACCCATTTGAGCTAATTGTGATATATAGTATAAGATTTTCATCTAAATTTTGTTTCTTCCACATTGCTTTCCAGTTTTCCAACTGATATTGTCAAATCAAAAGTTCTCCCACAAATTTTTTATATTTTTATTATATAAATATAATATATATTATACATATAATTATAATATTTAGAATTCTCAGATCTATCAAACCCTGTGGTGAGTTTGGTTATTTCTAATTCTTTATCTAGTATGTTCTACCAACCTCTATTTTTAGTTTTATTAGCAATAATTGCGCCTCAGATAACCCTCATTGACTAGGATGCTGCCACTATACAAAGCTTACCACTCTACTTTTTTTATAACTACTACCAAAAATTTTTTTTTCATGTTTATAGCTTTCTTTATAATTTGAGGCCTGGAGGTTATATTGCCCCTTTAGTCTACTTTTAAAAAATGATTTCCCTGATAATTGTAGATTTTTTTCCTTCAAATTAATTTTGTCATTATTTTGCTTATCTCAATAAAATATTCTAATGGTAGTCTTATTGGCATAGTTCTAAATTTACAAATTTAGGAAGAATCAACCTTTTTATTTAATTGAGGTAACCCAGCCATAAACATTGTATATTTTCCAATCATTTAAATCATTTCTTTGTTTAATATTCTTTATTTATTAAACACCATACCTCAACTGCCATCTTCTTCAAGAACTTCCCTCAGTGCCTAGAACCTCCTTGTCCTAGATTATCCAACCACCCACATGGCCTTCTTAATGTTCTTCTGCCAGTGCAATCATCTTCTCCCATCATCAAGCACTATTTTGAAGGTAAAAGGCTGGTCAACCTTCATGCCCTTTCTGGCTCTGATCCTAGCTTGTTAACTTCAAAATCATGCTTCCTCACCAGGTACCTTCTCTCTCTCTCCCCCTTTAGATTCTCTTTTGTGTGTGGGATCCCCCATCCCCAAGAACCACCACCACCACCACTCTTCCATTAGGATGTAAGCTTCTTGAAGAGCAAAGACCATCTTTTTTTTATTTATATTTGTATCCCTAGGACTTAGCACAATCCCTGACCTACAGTCAACACTTAATCAACATTTGTTTCTTTCCTTCTTTGAGGAATGATACTTTTTTCTGTTTTTTTTAATGCTCTATTGATATGCTTTGTTTTTATATCACAGACTATTACAGATTGCCTCTATACCATGAAAGTTCTCTTGTAATAAAATAAAACAGTCAAGTAAAACTAGTAAAGTGACCTCATCTTAAGATTCCTATAACATTTCACATCTGTTGAATCTTCCTCTTCTATTCTTAAATTTTTTAACAAAAATTTATTTTCTCTCCCTCACACTTCTAACCCAAATGGAAAAAAGAGATAATCAAAACAAATACACAGAGTTAAGCAAAGTAAATTTCCTCACTGACCACGAATAAAATACACATGACATCATACGCCTAAATCTATCATCTCTCTGTCAGGAATTGGCTAATATAGTTCATCGTTAGTCCTGCAGAATCATAGATGGGCATTTTATTCATCATACTTCTTAGTCTTTTAAAACTGTTTGTCTTGACAATATTGATGTAATTGTATAAATTGTTTTCCTGGCTCTGCTCATTTCCTTTTTCATCAATCTATGAAAGACTTCAAATTTGATCATCTTGATAATAGCACAGTGGATACAGTAGCTGGCCTGGAGTTAAAAAGACTCATCTATCTGAGTTCAAATCTGGCCTTAGACACTTAATAGTTGTTACTTAACCTGGTTTGCTTCAGTTTTGCCATCTGTAAAATGAGCTGGAGAAGAAAATCAAAACTCACTAGTATTTCTTCTAAAAAATCCCAAAGGGACTAGAGATTTAGACATGACTAAAAATGCCTGAAAAATATAATATTAATGTTATAGAATGCAAACTGTGTTCACTGCATTTTGCATGGGATCCGTTGAATCATTCCATGTTTCTTTCCTTATTTTTTGGAATGCTATTAGGCAAGTAAATGCTGCAGTAGATAGAGAGCTAGAATGAGGAATCAAGAAGATCAAATCTATTCTCAGATATTTACTAGCTGTGTGACCCTGTATAAATCATTTTAACACTGTCTGCCTCAGTTTGCTCATCTGTAAAATTGAATGATAATAGTACTTATCTTCCTATGTTTTTTGTTGAGATAAAATAATATTTGTAAAGGTCTTTGAAAACCTTAAAGGACTTCATGATAGTTATCATTATTCATTATTATAATTGTTCTATCACATTCATATGTCACAACTTGGTCAACTATTCTGGAATGCTAAAGGTATCCCTTTAATTTCCAGATTTTTACCACAATAAAGAAAGTTTCTTTAAATATGGTTGTGCATATAATACCTTTTCCTATTTCTTTCATGTTTTGCAGGGCAGAGTCCTTGCAGTTATATAGATGGATCAATGAAGAATATTTAGTAACTTTTTGTGTACAATTCTGGACTGACTTCTAAAATGGCATTATAAATTTGCAAGTCTACCAGCAGTGCATCAATGTGCCTGATTTTGTACAGTCTTTCCAATATTTAGCATTTTCCGTTTTTGAGCATATTTGCCAACCTGATGGATATGAAATAGACTATCAGAATTATTTAGGTTCTCATTTTTCTAATTAATTAGCAGCAATTTGGAGTAATTTTAAAAATTTAGCTATAGATGGCCTAGGTTTTCTCCCTTTGGAATTATCCATTCATATCCTTAGACCATTTCTCAAATAGGGAATAACTTCTAATACATTTTAATCAGTTCCTTATATATTTTGGAAATGTGATCTTTATAAGAAAAACTTGTTGCAAAGGATTTTCACCCCAAGTAAATTGTATTAAAAAACCAACTGGATACTGAACAACTTGATCTTAAAAAAAATAATGAGTCAAAGAACAATTCATAGTAAATTATATATATATTACTTATATAGTATATAGAAATATATTATATATGATGTTTTATATATTACATATTATGTAATTGTGTAATAAATATATTAAATATATATAAATATAAAAATCAGTAAATTATTACATATTATGTAATTATGTGATATATATATTAAATATATATAAATATAAAATCAGTAAATTAAATATATAAATATAAAAATCAGTAAATATATATAAATATAAATATAAAAATCAGTAAAAAATTCAATAAAGATAATGACACAATGAAACTGTATACCCCAATTTTTGGAATGTAGCCTTCTAGAGAGAGGTAAAGTAAAAGGGAGACTGAGAATTGATTTCAGTTGAATGTTGTTTAATTTCATTCCCATCCATCAGAGAATGTCAAAATCTCAATCTAATAAATGTTTTAGGAAAGATATAGTCAGATGATGGATCTAGGAACAGGAAAAAATATAGCCTGCCTCCAAGTCAGAATATCCAATTCTTTCTTCCTACCCAGAGAAACTAGAAAAAGTCAGGGCTTTGGGCATATTGTTGTCACTGAAGAGGTTACATCTTGACCTAAATCAAATTTACCATATCTATTTCCAAAAATAAATTACTAACACTTAGGACATTCACACATCTTTACCTCCAAGCCAAGTTTTACTTTATGTTTTTAGCAAATCTATCATTTCCTATCCAAGATGATATTTTGGCAGTTCACGGAAACAACATATTCATGTGCCTGGGGAGAGATCTTATGAGTACCTTTCAGCTATGATACAACCCAAGAATCTAACAGAATTATACTTGAGCTCTCTTTCCTCAGCTGATATTTCCTTAGGTTCACTTCTACATTATTTCTACAGTTCATTTCTACCTAATTTCTCAGAGAGCAGTGATTTTTCTAGAGATCTAAACTCATTAGGTGACTTTAGTGGTCCACTTATGGTGCCAGGGGAATATTCCTATCACCCCATACAATGAAACTCCATGCTAACCAACATGCAAAAGTAGCCTCCTTAAGGAATACATCAGTTACTCAGATAACAATACATCCCTTCTATAAATAACTAGGTCGATGTTTTATTATTTTGTAAATTTTTTTTTTATTTTTATAACCCTTACTTTCCATCTTGCAATCAATACTGTGTATTGGTTCCAAGGCAGAATAGTGGCAAGGCCTAGGCAATGAGGGTTAAGTGACTTGCCCAGGGTCACACAGCTGAGAAGTGTCTGAGACAAAATTTGAGCCCAAGATCTCCTGTCTCTGGGCTTGGTTCTCAATCCATTGAGCTATCTAGATTGATGTTTTAAAGTATATAATATCCTTTTTTTTTTAGGAAGAAAAATATGCAATAGGGTGGCTTAATGGACTACTAAGGAACTGAACACAGGCTGGAAACCCAGTAAAGAGGAAGGAGTATAGGATGGTGTGTGGAAGCTGTCCCTGCCATTCCCTTGCATGACCTGACAACCATATTCTATATCTATTATCTGTGAGAGGACAGCATGGACAACATGCCAACTGCTATAATAACCAATGATTCCTAATAGTGAAAAAAAAAAGGTTCTTATGGCAAGATTACTGTCAAGGGACTTGCAATAAAATGAGAGATGGTGATACATATGCAAACAAAGATGTGGATAATTACAAAAACACAAAAGAATAAGTGCAAATAAATAATATGTAAAGCATGTAGATTAATTTATTCTTAGTGCCAGAAGGGCTCTTAGAGATCATCTAGACCAGTACTACTGTTTTAATCTGGGACCTCAAGGGATTTCTGGATTGATTTAAAGGGTTCACAGAATCAGGAGCTTTTGCTATTTTCATAGCTGTTTTAATGTAATCCTATGCAGCTAAGTCACACAGTGAATAGAAAGCTGAATCTGGAGTCAGGAAGACCTGAGTTTATACCTGGTCTTAGAAACTCATTAGCTGTGTGACTAAGGGCAAGTCAGATTAAGCTCTGTTTATCTCAATTTACACATATGTAAGATGGGGATAATAGTAGAGCATTCCTCCTAAAGTTGTTGTGAAGATCAAATGAGTAAATATTTGTAAAAAAGCAATTGAAGATAGTAGACACTATATAAATGTTGACTATTTTTAAAAATTTATTCATAAAAAGGCATTATTCTGAGAAGGAATTCCTTAGACTCCAACAAACTGCCCGAAGGGTTTGGGGCACAAAAAAGTTAACAACCCTTAATCTAGTTCAACACATTTTACAAAAGAAGAAACTGAGGCTGAGGGACAAGGAGATGCTATTTTACAGAGCAACAATTAAGTTATTAATAATTGTATTCTCCAGTTACTTCTCATGCTGACACGTAATTTCATCCCCTAAATAATTTCAAACAACACAAGGCAACTTATGACTTAATGGAGAATCTCTAAGGAGTTGCCTGCATCACAAAGACAAGAAGTAACATCCAGGGACATACACATGATGTCAGAGATAGGATTTGAACTCGAGTCTTTCCTGACTCCAATTCCTGAACCCTATGCCAGGCTGGCTTATAAGATATGATAAGGTGGATCAGGATGATTAACCCGATCTCAGCTTTCTGGATAGTAATAGGGGCAATAACCAAAAGACTTCCCATGCCACTGTAGAATAAGGAGGTTGTACCAGGTGCTCCTTACCATCCATAGCTTTCATCTCCAAATGTATGAGCCTATGATTTCAGAAAAGCTCGTCCAGCATTCCTGTCAGAGGGACATCAGTACCCAAGAGGTCTCCATTTCTTTGCTTGTGGCTATCAAAGCAGTGGAGATCTCCAAGATATTCTCAAAATCTGTTCTGCTTGGTCGCCAGACAACACTAAAGTCTTCCATGATTTATACATCTATGGACATGCATGCACACACACCAGTCATGGAACATTTCCTCCATTACAGTCCTCTATTCATGTTCTATATTCCTTGTTGCAGATTTATTACAAATAGCAATATTCATTCTGGGTCTTAAAGAAAATGTTCCCAGGAAAGCTTGCATGCTGTCAAACCTTAATGGTTCTTGGTGATATATTATTTTGTCACATTTAAATGTCCTGATATTTGTTCATTTAAATTACAACATGATTTTGCAGCCAAATCTATTGCTTTCTGTTTTTATAGCACTGTTAAAAATCTTCAGTTGGGGTTACAGACCTGGGCAATGGAGATAGAAAAGGGAATTGTCTATACCCTATGTGAGAATAACTACAGTTCTCTAAATTGACTCTAAAGTTGGTTTCCTTCTCTGAGGAATCAATTTTAGGATCACGTGAGAATATAAAAAAGGGACTCAAGAGCCTTGGGTTCTAGTCTTTCTAACAGTCAGAAATGTCCAAAACTGAAATGAGATGCTATAGTATGTACTGAGATCTCTTTTACTAGACATCTTCACCAAGAGACTAGATGAGCACAAATAAAGCATATTGTACAAGAGGTTCCTCTTCAGGTAAGGCTTGGACCCAATAACCTAAGGCCCCTTACAAATGAAAGAGTATATAATTCTAGTGTCATGTCTGTCACAAAGAGCTTCCCTTTTCTAGCCTTTACTTTCCTCTTTTTTTAAAGATTAGATTTTTAATCCATACTGGAAGAATACAGGCTTCTCATAGGCCAGATCCCACTGATCAGAACTGGAGTCCATTCCTGACATGGACTTAGGCAACACACTGGATCCTTCATTCTGGGTGGCTCACCATATTGTGTATAACCAATCCATTTGGACCATAGAACTCTAGATCTCAAGAGATCCAACAGTCTCAGACTCTAAATGTTACTAGGATTATAAGTATATACTACATACTTGGCTTTCCCTCACCTTCAAAATACAGTTGAGAGGAGGAAAGGAAAAGAGTTGGATTAGATGATCTCTAAGATTACTTCTAACTAACAATATTACACCTAACATAAAACAGTGTGGTTTCAGTTTAACTATAGGGTCGAAGTTTAAGGAAAGATGTTTATAGGTTTTGGCAGAGATAGCAATGAAATTCTTTCTTCTTGTGTTTTTTTGTTGTTGTTTTTGAAGTGCAGACTATTGAGAAAGCCACTGAGAATACTGGAATGTTTGAACTGGAATACTGAGAAATTGGGATTATAATTAATTATCCCTAAAGATAATCACTAATCAAAGCCAAGTTCTTTTTTCTTACTTTAATTTCTTTTTCTTGTTGTCATGGTATCTATAACACAAGTATACACAGTATGGGTCACAAACAAGGTGAATTCAATTTATTCAACAATGTAGTGAACTAGTATTTATTAAACACTTGCTAATTGTCAGGATGAAACAGAGCATAAAAAGACAAAAACAAAAATGATGCCTGCTCTCAAGGAGCTTATATTTATTCTATAGGAGGAAATGATGTATATAAATATATTTGAAGTATGTATAAAATAAAATAAAAGTAATTCTGCTTAGGAAAAAGTCCTAAAAATGAGAAGGGAGAGGAAAAACCTTATAGAGTTAACATTTGAATTGATCATTGAATAGAGGAAGTAGGGACTCCAAGAAACAAAGGTTTTGAAGGGAGAGCTTTCACTGGGTGAAGAGACTAGAGGATATAAAATTCAAAAGCAGAGTATAGAGTGTAATGTTGGACAGATTTGTTAAGAGCTTGAGGTGAGTAAAGGAAAAGACTGGCTATATCCAGTCTAGGGATGATAGCTTGAAAATGAACTGTGGGATGTAAGAACTGGAGTTCCTTGTAAAGATGAAGAATTGGGTTGGAGGCTAAAAGGCACAAGGAAAGATGGAATAGTAAAAAAAAGTTACGATCAGATAGTGGAATTTTATCATTAATAAAGACAGCAGAATTCTTATGGGTGATGGCAAGATTAAGGCTAAGGCCATCTCTGTTGCTGAGTTGGAGTAGAAGAGAGGGGTTTTATCCATTTATATATATATATATATATACATATATATATATATGTATATATATATATATATATATAGAGAGAGAGAGAGAGAGAGAGAGAGTAATTTAAAGAAATGGAAAAATGGGATATTTGAGGGGGCATCAGTTTCTATATTGAAAGCTGCTAGCCTAAAAGCAGGAATTGGAGAGGAGAAAATAATAACACAAAGCACAGGGTCCATTAAAAGCTAAGAAGCACAGTGGATAGAATGCCATGGAAGCAAGAAGACTCATCTAAGTTCAAATCTGATCTCAGGCCTTTACTAGTTGCCTGTACCTGGTCAAGCCACTTGACCAAGTTTCCCTTAGTTTCCTTATTTATAAAATGAGCTAGAGTAGGAAATGGCAAACCATTCCAGTATCTTTTCCAAGAACACTCTAGAGGAAAGCACATTGAGAACATCATCTCCTTTGTTCTGGAAAGTTTCCTCTCACCACAATGTAAGATAATGATTTTGTTGCCTGTCTTATTACACTGTCAAGTCATGTTAGGGTTTCATTGCACCAAAAGTGCTTTGACAACTGGCCTGTAGCAAAATCACTCTCAAGATAAGACCCTTGGGTCACAAAGAGTCAGACCTGAATAAACAACAACAATTAAAAATAGTTACTAGGATCTTGATTGAGTTATAAATCTAGAAATCATGATCTTCAAAGGAAGAAAGGTGACACAGAGTATTGGTGGTAGAGGTAAGGTCTGGAAGTTGAAATACAAGGGGTCTTCTGATCTACTCCCCCCAGTCTTGTCCCACCAACTCCAAGCATCTAATCTGGTTATGAAGGAAAGTCTAAACAATACTGGAGAGAGCAGCCAAGGAAGCAATGTAGTCAAGAGGGAGTGAAGTCTCAGGGTACTCCTGAAATGGAAGAATAGAAGAAGAAAGGATGAAATTTAAGGTGAAAAGAAATATGTTAAATGTGGAGTCTACATTCCAGCAGAGCCGACCAAAAGGATGAACAAATATGGAATAGAGCATTGGGAGAAGAGTTGAGCTAATTGAAGATAAATGAGTTGGCAGACAAGGACAGGGAATAAAGTTTTTTTCATTGGCAACTAGGAGTTCAGTATAACTGGATGCAAATAATATAAGGAGGTGGGAGGATGTTAATCACTGAAGAGTAGATGCAGGCATAGTAGCAGTGGTTGAAAAGCGATCTTTCAAGGGAGGGTTTTTAAAAGACTGTTCCAAACCGTTTCTTTGAGTCAAACTTTATGGCAGCTGGTGACATTATGTCCTCAAAGTTCTATGAGGACTCCTCTTGTGATACTGAAGTTTTGTGAGTTCTACTGCATAAAAAGCAGGATCAGGAGAAGATATGGGAGTTGACTAAGAGGCAATGGTTCCCATGTCTAGAGATCAGAGGTTCTGGGTTCAAATCTGGTCCAAAACACCTCCTAGCTGTGTGATTCTGGGCAAGTCATTTAGTCCCCATTTCCTAGCCCTTACCACCCTTCTGCTGGGAAACAGTAGTTACTGTTGATTCTGAGAAGGAAGATAAGGATTAAAAAAAATAAGTCATGCTTATGATGGAGAAGATCCTGGAGCCCATGGAAGACAAAGGCAGTTTGCTGGATATTGTCCCAGATAGGTCACTTGGGCCTGGAGCTAAAGAAGTTCCTGGAACTGGGTTGATTGTGAAAGCCAGAAGTTGGGTGGCAGGGTCTTATCTTGAGAGTGATTTTGCTACAGGCCAGTTGCCAAAGGACTTTTGGTGCAATGAAACCCTAACATGACTTGACAGTGTAATAAGACAGGCAACAAAATCATTATCTTACATTGTGGTGAGAGGAAACTTTCCAGAACAAAGGAGGTGATGTTCTCATTGTGCTTTCTTCTAGTCAAACCCTATCTAGAGTTGGGATTAGATTTTGGGTACCATATTTTAAGATTTACTTTGAAAAGCTTTGGTGCATATAGAAGAAAGCAACCAAAATAGTAAAGGGCTTTCAGATCATTCCATGGAAAGAAGTTATGGGAACTAAGGAAGTTTAGCTTAAAGAAGACTTGGAGTGACAGGAATTCCTAAGGACACAATGAAAAGATTTAACAGATCTATATTGAGATATTGAAAGATCAGGGATGAAACTGATGGGATTAAACTGACATGCAGTCTAGATTTGGGGAGAACAGAGTTCAAAGTTATTCCTGCCCAGAGGTGATCATGATGTAAGGAACTTGGAAGGAAATATTCTGCCACATGCAATAGATTGATTTTGACTCCCAAACTCACTCTTATATATCTTGGTAAAGGTTCTCATGAGTAGAAGACATGGAAGTAGATAATCACCTGTGTTAAGTGATATATGTGTTAAGTACTACATATTCTGTTGTTTTATTATTTTGCCATATTTTATTAGATCACCTACCAGTTTATGTATGTACAATTACTACATTGTTCAGCTAGTTCTGCATTTTATTGCTTTTCATTCATTTTCAAATAGTCTAATGATTAGATATCTTCTATTAGTTTATGGGTCTGTTGATATGTTGCTGACTTACATATTTTTTGTTATGCTTATTTGCTTATATCCTATAACTTTGCTTGCATTACTGTGATATGTGCATATAGATAACTTACATGTAATTTAAAATCTGCCCCCACCTCTAACCTTCTCCCTTTACACTTGGAGGAATGAGGAGGGCTAGAGTCAGATGAGAGTTGACCAGGGACAATTCTGAGCTGTACTTTTCCTGCCTCACTCCTAAGTGCCCCTCCCTTGAGCACCTTCCCCTGCAATATCAAAGGGACCTTATTTAAAAAAAAAAAAAAAGAAAGAAAAGAAAAGAAAAGAAAGAAAAAATCTAATATCCCTTACTGCCTAATTTATCTTAATCCTAGTTTTGTTATATATTTTTTTATTTTATCTTAATTCTAGTTTTATTCTATTTTTACTTTATTTTAATTTTTCTTAATTCTAGTTTTATTACATTTTTGTTTTGATATTATTTTACATCACAAATTATGCCATTGATTTGAATATTTCCTCTCTCTAATCTCTTTACCCTTACAGTATATTGTTATTTTTCCCTGTTGGTCCCACGTGCTTCTTTATGGATTATAAATTTTTTCCTTTTTGTTTGTTTTCCTATTTTTCTTATTATTATCTTCTTCTCCCCAGTTTTGTATATACTTATACATACATACATACATACATACATACATACATACATACATATATATTTATATATCACTTGACATTTCATCCTATACAGTTTTTCCCTGTTCCCGCTTTGTAAACTTCTTCTGGTTACCCTGTTGGTAATAACAATTTTTAATATTTGCCAATACCTTCTTTTCTTCTTGGGATATAAATTGATTGAACTTGTTGTGTCCCTTAAAGAAAAGAATTTTTTTCTCCTACCCCCATTCTCTTAATTAGCTTATGTTGATTCTCTTGAGTTCTGGGTTTGGGCAGCAAACTCTGTTTAAGTCCAGTTTTTTCTTAATGAATGTTTGGAAGTCCTCAATTTTATTGAATGACCATACTTTCCCCTGCAATAATATAGTTTGTCTTGCTGGATAATTGATTCTTGGTTGTAGACCTAGTTCTCTTCCTTTCCAGAATATTGTGTTCCATGTCTGCCGGTACTTCAATGTAGATGCAACCAGATCCTGTGTTATCCTAACTGTGGTTCCCTGATATCTAAATGACTTCTTTTTAGCAGCTTGTAATATTTTTTCCTTGGTCTGGTAGTTTTTGAATTTGGCTATAATATTCCTGGAAGTTGTCACTTGTGGATTAAATGTAGGAGGTGATCTGTGGATTCTGTTGATTTCCACTTTTCCCTCTTGTTCAAGAATTTTTGGGCAATTTTCTCTGATAATTGCTTGTAAAATGCTATCTAAACTTTTTCTTTTATCATGATGATCTGGTAAACCAATAATTCTTAAGTTATCTCTTCTAGCTCTGTTCTCCAGATCTTTTTTCTGAATCAATGAGATGTTTCATATTCTCCTCAAATTTTTCATTTTTTTATTTTGTTTAATATATTCTTGCTGCCTTGTGAATCATTTGCTTCTAATTGTTAAGTTCTGTTTTTTAAAGACTGAATTTCATCCCTGGCTTTTTCATCATCCTTCTCTTTCTGGTCTGGTTTTCTTTGTAGATCATCTTTTGCCTTCTTTGCTTCATTTTCAAGCTGGCCAATTCTGGCTTTTAAGACTTTATTTTCTTGTTTTAGTTCATGTATTTCCTTTTTCAAATTGTCTTCAGCCTCTCTTGATTGCTTTTTGAGTTCCTGAAGTTCTTGAGTTAATTGAGTTTTAAATTCTTGAGTTAATTGAATTTTGAGATCTTCCAAAGCCTGTGTCCAGTTTGCTGGAACTACTTCCTCTTCTTCTATTTCTGATTCATTTGCTCTCTTTTCCCTTCCTTGAAAGAAGCTGTCAATTGTCATTTCTTTTCTCTTTGTCTGTTGTTTACTCATGTTTTTTCCCTTCCTTGTTCTGCTAGTTTGAGCAGATGTATTTAATGATCTTTGATGAAAGATCTTCCCTCGGCTGGCAATGGAGGTTTGTAGTTACTTTTTCTGCCCTCTGAAGACTTCTTGTCTGTCCAATTGTTGGGATTAATCCTCTATTGATTGGATTATTCTTACTGCTTTATCTGCCCTGAGGCTAAAACCTCAAGGGGAGGGAAAAATAAACAAACAGACCAAAAAAATGTGGGGGAAAAAGAAGGAGGTTTTTCCTTGAACTGAGCTCTCCAACAGTGGGGTCCCCCTGCGCTGTCTGCTGTTTGATCTAGTTTTCTTTCCTCTTGAAGCCCTGAGTTCTCTATCTTAGTATGAGGAAGCCAAGCTCTCTGCAGTCTGGGGTTTGGCTCTCTCTAAGCCACCATCTTCCCCGCATTTTTGCTGTGTTTCTTTGGTTTTATCCTCCAGTCACCTCTCCAGTGCCTGTGTTTAACTCCCTGAGTCTGGTGCCAGCAAGGCCCTCTCTCCTGACCAGTGCACCCACCAGCCCTGAGATTTCCTGGGCCACTGGAGACTCTGAACAGCACATGGGGGAGGTGTCTGGGATCCTGGGATTCCCCTTATACGCCCTCAGACCTGACAGTTCAAGAATTGAAGCCTTTTTCTTGGCGTACCTCTTTAGTCATGCTGCAGTAGGGATCCCCCTACTCTGTCCCATTGTTAGACTTGGTCCTCTTTCTTCTCGAAGTGCACTATTTTCTATCTCGGTGTGTAAGGATGCAGAGGTTTTAAGACTCACTCTGTCTAAGCCACCATCTTCCCGGAACTCCTATGCCATTGATTTGAGATATGTTTTGTGTTCCTTACCATAGGCATACAAATTATGTCACAGTTTTGTTATTTGCTAATTCATTGGCTATCATCTGCCTTTTAAAGTTTAGGTATTATAATTAAAATAGTGATGAATACTTTAAGACAGACACACTCATTGAATACAAGATCATTCTTGGAAAACAGTGTGGGTCAAAGTGTTACACACTGTCAATGGACTGAGGGTAGGTTGATGGCATTGACTCATTCACATCTCCATACTCTCAGTACCTCCTATCCTCCATTTCCCTTCCTCTGTCCACTGCCCTATTTGTCCTGCCCATACATAGCTATGATATTTGAAATCACTAGTCCTCAATGAGGATTTTCTCTACCTAAGACTTTACTTCCTTTGTGACAAAAGTCTTAGGGGTTATATGTAGGGAGCCAGTTTCACCTAGAAAGACGATTTAATTCCACCCTCAAAATGCAAGCAGCTCAGAATCAACAGGTGCTCCAAGGCTCCACAACTTGCCCCTTCCCCTGAATAATGGTGCCATCAAACTCTAACCTTGAAACACAGACTCATCAATGAAAACTAATTTCCCAAGACTTTCAAAGTGGGATAGAGTAAAGTTTAAATTCACTGTGCACCTGTTTCATATTTTGATACAAACTGACGATATTTTATAGAGAAACCGTTTTAGCTTTTAAAATAATGAAACCTTCCCACAAAGTCAGGGGGCACAGATGCCTTATTAGGTGATACCAACACTATAAATACTGTCTGTTAATATAAAATCCTGAAGGAAGATGACGGAAAGGAACCCTATTAAGTGTTTAGCATTGTTTTTAACAATTGTTTCCAACTCTTGGAAAAAATCCTAGCCTAATAAATGAGGCAAACATTTCCATTATAAATGCATTTATTATTTCCACATGGGGTATGTATGTACATACACAGTATATGCAATTAGACTGCTTTATAAATTAGAAATGTTTTTGGTCCCCTAGGTAGCATCGTTTTTCTCTCCTCAGGGGACTTAACCCTCCAAATTTTCTCATGGAAATGTACAAGACCCCAAAGTAGGCTACAGCTGTGCCCCTTTGAGACTTGGTGTGATCTATTTGATACTTTCACTCTATTTTTGTTGTTGTTTCTTTCCCTTGCTGCAAATGATTGAAGGATTTCATATGTCTGACTCAATAAGTTTTCCTGTCTCTGCCCACCCATCTTCCTTCTTTTCTCCCAACTACTTCTTTTAGTCATGTAGTGGTGTTACTCTGGTTTTAAACCCAATTCATTTCTTGGATTTCTCTTCAAAACACAATATCTATTGTCATATTTTCAGGGTAGACTCAATAGAAGTGCCTCATTTTCAAACTTATGCCTTGCTTCTGCACTCTTCTACTCTTACCCTTACACCCACCCCATGCTTCCTGCTCATAAATAGTTTCTGGGTTACAACTTTATTTTGGTTAGAAGGAATTTTCTTAGATTAAATTCCAGGCTTTTTTAATGCCACAGATATATTGTCTTAAAAGTTAATTTCTTTTTCTTTTTCTTTTTTTTAATGTTACTACTATGTGAAGATAGAAAGGAAATAGTCAACACAGTTCAGATTCCATCAGGATAAACAACTAATGACCTGGCCAAAGTTTCATTATAGTACTAGAATGTAGCTTAAATGTGCATAGACAGTATTGTTTAAAGGCATTAGTTCAGTGTTAGAGACAGGAAAACCTGGGTTTGAGAACCTCAGTATGAATACAAGCTATGTGACTGGACAAATCACACTACAAGGGAATAAGAATAACAAGAGTTAGCACTAGATACATATATCATGAAATTATGATTTTACTCAATATCACTCCAACTCTTAAAATACTCCCAGAATCCCTTTTGACCTCCATTTTCTAAACCCTAATATGTACTCAATATCATGGTTCCCTTCTCTGTGCAACATTTAACTCAAAAAATGCCTTGATAGAGTATCTTTCAACTACTTTAGTGACTTGGATAAGTCATTGGATAATGGATAATAACTTGGTGACCGGTTTATTAAATTTGCAGATGATACCAATCTGTGATAATAGTATCTACAAAGATCTCAACATTTTAGAATATCAGAACAAAACTAAAATTTTTGTATGAATAAATATAGTCTTATACTTGAGTTCAAAAGATAAACATGTTATGAACAAACTGAATTATGGTTAGAAATAAGTTCATCTGAAAAAAGATCTGAAGAGGTTTAGTGAACAATAAACTCAATATATGACCTCAAAACTGTAAACTCTGGAGAAGGAAATGGCAACCCATACCAATATCTCTGCCAAGAAAGTCCCAAATGGGGTCACAAACAGTTGGACACAACTAAACAGCAAACTCAACATGAGTCAACAGTATGATATGGCAACTAAGAAAACTAAGGTAATTTTATGTTAATATAAGAGAAACATAGAATTCAGAACCAAAGAGTCTAAATATGCTCTACTCTTGCCAGATTACATGTTGAATATTGCATTTAGTTTGGGACACTATATTTTATTTTATTTTTTTGTTTTTTGTTTATTTTTATTTTTTAAGTATTTATTTTGAATATTTTCCCATAGTTACATATTTCATGTTCTTTCCCTCTCCCCCAAACTCCCCTAAACCCCCTTAGCCAATGCACAATTCCTCTGGGTTTTACATGTATCATTGATCAAGACCTTATTCCATATTATTGATAGTTGGACTAGAGTTATCATTTAAGGGACACTATATTTTAGAAAGGAGATTTTTAAATGGAAAAGTATCAAAGGGAGAGCAAATAGAAATGATGATGGCCATTTAGTCATGCCACATATAAATTGGCTGAGTATGTTTCAGGGTTCAGAAAAGACTTGGAAAAATAGGAGAGCTATCCACAAGTATTTGAAGGACTGCCCCATGGAAAAAAGGATATACTTGGATTTGGCCCCAGAGGGCAGAACTGAGAGAAGTTTCAGAGAAAACTTCAAGCTTGATGTATGGAAGAACTTCTTAAAAATAAGATATCCCTGAGCAAAATAGGCTTCCTAAGAGGTAGTGGATTTATCCTCTAATTGGAGATCTTTAGGTAAATGCTAAATGAAGTTTTAAAGGTACATTATAAAAGGATATGCTTTGGGCTATGAATTGGACTTGGTGGCCACTGAGGTTCCTTACAACTCTAAAATTCTGTGTTTCTGTGAAATTGAAAAAAGGCAAAATGTAGAGTTGGTGAGAGGAACAACATTTCAACAATTAAAGTCACCCCAAAGTAAAAGTAGCTGCCTGGGATGATCAGGATTCCCTCTGAGTGAAAGTCTTCAATGAAAGCTGAATGGCCACTTACCAACTTAGTTGTAAATGAAATTCTTGTTTCCTGTATGAGTAGCAAATATGGTCCTTAGGTTACTTCCAACTCAAATTTTGTTTTTCAAATTCAGTTACAAAATTCTAGAACTGAAAGGGATCTTAGGGGGCATATAGTCTAATGACCTTATTTTAGAAATAGGGAAAATTAGGCTGAAGGAGGTTAAGTGACTTATCTATGACCACATAGATAATGAGCATCCAAAGTAGAATTTGAATTCAGATCCTCTGATTGTAGAACAAGTAAGTAGCCTTTGCACTGTTCTATTCTCTTGCCTTGGGAATAGGACACAAAGAGGCCATAAACAATTCCACTTTCACATCAAATTATCTTGGTTCTCCCTTCTACTCCCTCTTATTCAAATATCAAGTAACTCAGGAAACACATTTTCCTGCATCTGTAGACTTCACACTAAAGAAATAACAATTGGAATAAGTGTTTAGAAATTGTCTGCTGGATGCCAAGACACTGATAGAACACTATTACACAGGGGAATCAGTAAGATGAGTTTTAAGCTGCCAAATTAAACATTCGAAGTCTTGAGTTTTAAACCTTGCCCCATGGCCTCTGACATCACCTATTTTGAGCATACTCTCCCAACAAAAAGATTTCCAAGTATGAGGTATTATGGCACATCAGAGAACCAGATGGCTTTCAAAGGGACACTCAAGAGACCTTTTGGAAGTTAACTTTCTAGGATGTTTTTATCCATATGATTGTCATCTTTCCAAGGGAAAAAGGCTTTATGCCTGATGAAGTGGGAAAAGACTGAAATAATTCAGTGAAACATAAGAAAATTTGGAACTATTCTCGGTTAAAAGGAAAGATGAGCCTTAAGTGATGACATAGGAAGACACACTCATACAAGCTAGAGAGCACCCAGACTCAAGCAACCAAGTAGTTAATAGCAATTGGGAACATAGAATCAGTGGAAGAATCAAGGAATGTTTTTTTTATCTGGAGAAGAGAAGACTTGGGGGAATTGGCTAGCTATATTCAGTTTCTTATGGAAGATTGACTTGTTCTCTTTGTTAACAGGGATCAAAACAAAAAGTAATGTTTTGAATATACAAAAAGGCAAATTTGATTAATTGATCAATAAACATTTATTAAGTACCTGGCACATAATAATGTGCCAGGCAGTGGAATAAGTACTAAGGATACAAAAAAGGCAAAAGACAAATACTTTCCCTAAAGAAACTTACAATCTAAAGAGGGAAATAGGGTTTGTTTTAGCTAAAACAAATATTCTTAAGACCTCAACAATTATAATTGTCCCAACAGTTGTTCCTATTTAGAGATATCCAATAGTGTAGTGGGAAAGCTTAAGAGTAAAGAGTTCTTCCTCACTACAGTTCCTTAAGCAAAGGTAGGATGGCCACATGATGCACATGTTATAAAGGGGATTCTTGTTTAGGAATGAGTTATCTCAGGTCCCTTCTAATCCTGAGGTTTAATGATAAATGGAAATACTGACATGCCTTAGGCTCATGAATAGATAGGTAGTCAGATAATGAGCATTAGTCATTATTCCTATGACCTATAAAGATGAAGCAATTATCACCTCACAAGGAAGATCATCTAGTTATGACACAGAGTCTTGTTATGTAGATGGCACACTTTCTGGGAATGATTTTGGAATATTCTAAAAAAGTTCAGGAGACTGAAGCATGTGGTATTATCAGGAATCACCTCAAAAAGAGATGTTCTGCTACACTTTGGAAAGACAATAATTAGCAAATTCATTACCAGATATGTCTTTGTTTACATGCCATTTTCCAAGTATTAAGTAAGGCTTTTTGTTTGCAACAAAGAAGTTTTTTTCCTTCTTCTTTTCTTTCCTGTTTTGGTTCAGACCTGTGATTTCACTGGTATTAGGAATTTTTAATAAGGAAATTCCTCCTATCAATTCTAATAGTCAATGTCCTCAACTTACAGTCTTAGAGGATTGTCCGAGTCACTAAACCGTTAAGTGACTTGCCAGGGTCTCAGAATTAGCATATGTAAAAACTAGTGTTGTTCAGTTGAAAGAGGGGCAGTCTTTGGAGTTGGAAGACCTGAGGGGGAATCCTGGTTCTGTCACTTTCTACCTGTGTGACCTTAGGTGAGTTACTTTACCTTCAGAGATAGTTCCTCAACTGGAAGATGAGAAAATTAAACCAGAAGTCATCAAAAGTCAAGTCCAGCTCTAAATCTGTTATCTACATATACAGCTGATAATTCTGTTATGAGGTAAGACAAATTCAAGTCTTCTATCTGAGGTCAATTCTCTCTCTCCTATTCCACATTTCCTTTTATCTTATGCCACAAGATACCATGCCATAACAAATTTAAGGGGAGTTCAAATTCAGTTCTGGCATACTGGATGGATTGAAGGGATTGAGTCAGAAAGACCCGAGTTCAAATCCATCTTCAGACACTTAATAGCTGTGTAGTCCTGAGAAAGTCACTTAACCTTTACCTCAGTTTCCTCATCTGTACAAGTGGAAATAATAACAGAACCTACTTCTTACAGTTATTGTGAAAACCAAATGAAATGACAGTTATAAAATGCTTAGCAAAAGGTCACATACTAATCACTATATAAATGTTGTTGTTCAGATGTTTCAATTGTTTCTGATTTTTAAATAACCATTTGGGGGTTTGTTGGCAAAGATACTGGAGTGGTTTGCCATTTCCTTCTCCTTGTCATGTTATAGATGAGGAAACTGAGGCAAATATGGTTAAGTGACTTGTATAGGGACACTCAGTTACTAAGCTGGTTTGAACTATTATTAATTAGGCAAGGAGTACTATTTTTTTAAATTGGAGTACTATTTTTCAATCCATTTCCCTATTCATATCTGAATATTTTCTATTTGCTATAGAAATCCTTCCAGAGGAGAACACAGTGGTGGACTACTTCTTCAAAGGAGCAAGACAGAATTGTAGGATCATAAGATGGAGATATGGAAAGGAATTTACTGATTATTGACTACAATTGCTTCATTAAATGCTTATTTTTTCAACTGTAAACCTTTTTGTTTTCAGTCCTTTTATTAAAGACTTTTTTATGTTGAAATTAATTAAAGCATATCAAACACAAATGCAAGTACATATAGCAGCAAAGTAAGATTATAATAAAATAAATCATTATCAAAATAAATTATCATAAAATTAATTCAGTTCAGTAAACATTAATTTAGCACACATTGTGTGCAAGGTACCATGATAGGCATTGGGAATACAAAAATTAAAACTTAAATTAAATAAAAACAAATTAAAAAAAACCAAAATTAAAAATAATCTCTTTCCTTAAGAAGCTTATATTCTATGAGGGGATATAAAATTTATATTCATAAGGAGGCATAGGTTAATTTGAATAGGGGTAGAATATCAACAACTGAATTGATTAGAAAAATTTTACCATGGGAGGTAACATCTGAGAGAAGGTAACCTTCTGGATGAAATTAATAATTCTAAGAATCAGAAAGACAGAGGAAGTAAATTATAGGTATGGAGAGGTCTGAGGTTTTGGATTTAGGTAACTAGAAGGATAGTTATGTCCATGATAGAAATAGAGAAGTTTCCAGAAGGAGTAGATGAGAGGGAAATAACAGTCTGTGTTTTGAACATGTTGAAATTGAGGTATCAATGAAACATAAAGGAGAGAACTTTTATTGGGCATTTGGTAATTTGGGCTAGAAATTGGTGTCTAGTGGTTGGAATTGTCATATATAGAGATGATAGTTGAACTCATGGAAGCTGAGGAGATCACCAAAAGAAAGAATGTAGAGAAGAGGACCTAGAACCATGAGAGATTCATATACTTTGTGGTTAGGACATAGATATTGATCCATCAGAGGAAACTAAAAAAGAATATTCATTCATTTAGAAGGAAAACCAGGAAAGAACAGAGACACAAAAGTCAAGGGAAGAAATAATAACCTGGAAGCTGAGGTTGTTGGTAGTTTCAAAAGAATCAGAAATCAAGAAGGATAAAGAAAAGGATCTGTAAATTTAGCATCAAAGAAAGCATTAGCAATCTTTTAGAGAAGAGTTTCAAATAACTGGTGGGAATTAAAGGCAACATTACAAAGGATTCAGAAGTGAATAGGAGTTAAGAAATAGGCAAGAAGCATAGAAGACTCTTTCTAGGAGTTTGGCCATAAAAAGAATAGAAAATATAGGATAATACCATAAGGAGATAACAACAATACAAGTAAAGATTGTTGTTGATGGTGATGGTGATGGTTTGTTATTGTTGTTTGTTGTATTAATAATGGAAGAAACCTGATGCGTATAAAGGGAGCATGGAAGTACACAGAGGATAGAGAGAGATTGAAGATGAGGGAATTAAGGCACTAGAGGGACAAATTCCAAAATAGACAAGAGAAGATATCAAGGTCGAAGTATGAAGGGAATATGTAACAATAATAACTCTAATGATAACGATGATTTATTACTGATCTAGGATGAGGTTAGTTCATGCCCCATCCTGGCTTGCCAGATGACCTGGACATTCTTTGAAAGAAGTGTTTAGACACACTAGTGCAGGTCCAAAATATAGGAAATGATTGTTCAGCAATTTTACAAAATGTTGCACATTTTGATGTTTTAAGAATCTACCTCTTGAAAAAGTGTAGTAGGAATTGCAGATTTTAGTTTTTTTATGTTTTGTGGGTCTTCAATGTTTACTATCTTTAATGTTTTTAATCTTTAGTATCTTTCATGTTTTTTGTATCTTCAGTGAAGATATATTTAGTGTTTAATTAGTACACTAATTAGTACACTATTTATACTTCTTTTGTGAGTAGAATACTTATAAATATTTTCATACACAAGTATAGGAAATAAATAGTTATTCTATAGTTATTCTTAGTGTCTTTCTAATCTCTTTTTGGAAGACTGTAGCCATATGCCAAAGACTTACATGGGCCTAAGCATCCATTGTGGAGAGCTAAAGAACAAGAGATGATGAAAAAGTCTGACCCTTAGCTTTAGAGTCCACCTTCCCTTAGATAAGAATCTGGTCCATGGCTGAGCCTCAGGATAAGAGGCCAGTAAGTAAGAGTGACTTGCAGAACCTGATACCTGTTGGTTTTATTGTTTCATAGTCAATTAGGCAACAATATCCTTTGCTTAAGAGGAGATGAAGGATGAATTTGGTTAGGAAACTGGAAGAGAGAAGATGAAATTTGGAATAAATATTATAGGAAGTTTGATAGGGAACAAATGACTGAAAGGAATTCTTTTCATGAGTTGGATTCAGAAAATAACTAGTTTTGATGAAGGGAGGATTGGCTGAACTCATACCATAGTCTCCTTCCTTCATGATAGACAATGAGGCACCCAGAACATGTTCTGCAAGCAAAACTTAACTTCACTGAGTTTGTGGAAGTTGAGGTTCTTTACTACATTTAGTATCCTTATAGTTAAGATTTCTGATAGATCAATTAGGGTCTTAGATGGATATGGGTTTCCTTTGGTGTCAGTCTTTCTACTCATAGTCAAATTATGGGAATTACCATTTTCCTCTTTTAACATACACCATGAATTTTCATTTGACTCAACTGAGGAGATGGGTCTCTTTGATATTTTATCCAAAAAACTACTCCATCAGTATCACAAGAACTTGAACTTTCAGCTGTTTGACAAAAACTCTGGACCTCATTTTGTCACTTGGTTCCCATGTTATGATGTCTGGCCCTTAGTCCTATTTCTGGGGTACATTAAATATATCTCAGATAAAATATTACCAATCATTACAATGGAATAGGGAAAAAAGAATCAATTCACTCTCTAAACAGATAGGGAAACAAGCACAAAGTTCAGAGCCTAAGTACCCAAGTAGAAACTTGACCACTAGAGGTCTCTATGATGTATGAACATCATCATATATATCAATAAATTGTCTATTATTCATAATTTAATGCACTTTCTTGCAAGTATTCATGGATACCCACCTTAGAAAGAGGCAATTTTTATTAATCAATTAATCAATTAAATTTATCAATCGATAATGTAAATCTTTGATTCCATTTGTTATAGACTGGACAAGGGCAATCAATAGACACAATAGAATTCTTTATATATTATATAAATATTAGCTACTATTAGATAATGCCCGACACACAGAGAATGCTTGTTGACTGACTTAAGTATTAACCTCAAACCTTAAATAAATGGCCTATTTGTCTGACACAGCTGACACACACATCAGTTCTGCCTGACAAAGGGATAATCAGGGTATAATAAAAATTCAGTTTAAATAAAGATAATGGATTCAGAAAATTAATTGATAGTGACCTCCCAATGAAGATCGATGTTGAAGCCCAAAACATTGGACAACACAAAAGCAGATAAAAGATGATATGGAGTAGCATAATAGCCACTGGAATGAAAGTTAGGACACTCAAGCCAAGATCGAGTTTTGCCATTAACTAGTTGTATAATATTAAACGAATTACTAAAACTCTCTTGGATTCACTTTCTTCAAGTAGACAATGAAGAAATAAAACTATGTCTCATCTAGCTATGAGTGTTTATGTTAATAATGATGACAATTCAATAATAAGAAGAAATCTTATATCCTAATGCTTTTATTCAACTATAAGAGGAGTGGTGATAAGCATTTATTTTGTACCTACTACGTGCCAGGCACACTGGACTAAAGAACTTTACAAATAAATATTTCTTTTGATCCTCACAATGGTTTTGGGAGGTGGGTACTACTAATAAGCCTATTTTCCAGTTAAGGAAACTAAGGCAGGGGTTAAGTGACTTACCCAGTTAATGTGTCTGAGGTCAAATTTGAACTCAGGTCTTCCTAACTATAGGTCTAGCACTCTATCCATTTCATTATCTTGCTGCCTGCAAAACAAAAACAAAACAGTTATTTCATCTATCTGTGCAAAATTCTATTAGAAAATCAATATGAAATATAAATAGGATATGGACTTTTCCCAAGGGCTTTTCTATCTGAACTCCAGCAAGAAAGATGACAATAATGATTCCCAATAATAATCGTTCAATCACAAAAAGCATTGATTTTATTCACTTGTGTAACGGTCTACAGAATATGACACATAAAAATAGCAGGAAAGTAATTTGTCGCATAATGATTTCTATCTTGACTCCATCTGAAAAAATGAGAAGAATAAGATAATAATAATATATATTTAAATCAGTTTCCTACTTTATTTCTTTTTTATAAATTATTATTCTTTAAATTTTTTTTAACATTTATTAATATTCATTTTTAACATGGTTACATGGTTCATGCTCCACCTTTCCCCTTCAACCCCCCC
>NC_058131.1:130999769-131045086 GCF_016433145.1 Gracilinanus agilis | reverse complement strand
CAAATTGGTTTTGAAGAATCATATTATTTAATTTCCAATTAGTTTTTGATTTTCCTGTCCAAGTGCCCTCACTCATTATTATTTTTATTGCATTATGATCTGAGAAGGTTACATTTATTATTTCTGCTCTTTTGCATTTGTTTGCAATGATTCTATGCCCTATAACATGGTCAATCTTTGTGAATATGTCATGTGCAGCTGAAAAGAAGGTGTATTCCTTTTTGTCCCTATTTATTTTCCTCCACATATCAATTAGATCTAATTTTTCTAGGACTATTCTTTAAATTTTTATCAGAATTCTGTCTTAAAATAGATACTAAATATCAGTTCCAAGATGGAATATTGGTAAGAGCTTGGCAATTGGAGTTAAGTAGCTCACTCAGTGCTACACAGCTAGGAAGTATCTGGGGTACGATTTGAAGCCAGGACCTCCCGTCTCCAGGCCTGGTTCTCTGTCTGCTGAGCCATTCTAGCTGTCCCTTCTTTATCAATTATTGACAAGAATAAAATATATCTTGATGTAGCATTCAAAAGGGGAAAAGTTTGCTATTAATGAATTCATGAAACAAATATTTCAACCTAGAAATAAATATAAAATATTTAAGTGGCTTGTTAATATTTTTATATCTTTTTTTCATTAATTTCATTTGCACACACAAATTCTCAGACTTCCCTTGAACCAACAGATATAGTCAAGCAATTCAAATAAACATTTTGGCTAGGTATGAAAATGAATGTCTCATCCTACAACCCTAATTCATCATCTTTCTGCCAAGAGAAAGGAATGTTTCACCATTAGTATTCTGAAGTCATGACTGATTGCTATCTTGATTAAAGTTCTGGAGTTTTTCAGGATCTTTCCTCCCTTTTATATTACTTGGATATAAAAGAAAATTTAAAGAAAACTTTAAAAAGGAAATTTTAAGTAAAGAACATGTATATTTAGAGAATTATAAGTCTGGGGCCATGCAGTAGATTGCTTTCAATTCAACAATAATCATTGCTGCCTAATATGGTTGACCGATTCCATGAAACCATGTCATTAGTTAAAACGATGTTATGGAGGGCATTTAGATCCATAGGAACAAAGTTCTAAATGGATAATCTAATGATTTTATAGAGGAATCTGGTTTTGGACTTTGGTTATAATGCATGAATGGCATCGCTGAGAAATGATATTGGTTATAGAGCAATATTATGAAGAGCTTGTCTCTACTTGATGTTTCAGCAAATGTTAATAGCAGCTAAGAGTGAATGCAAGGTCTGGACTCAGAAAGACCAGAGTTCAAAGCCTGTCTCGGATACTTAATAGTTGTGTGAACTTGAGCAAGTCATTTAACCTCCATTTGCCCCAGTTTCCTCAACTGTAAAATGAGAATAATAACAGAACCTGCCTCGTGGGATTGTTGTGAAGATCAAATGAGATAATATCTGTAGTGCTTAGAGCACCTAGCACATAGATTCTCAACACATGCATGTTTCCTTCCTACTTTCTTTTAAAAAAAATTAATATAAAACCCTTACTTTCCATCTTGGAGTCAATACTGTGTATTGGTTCTAAGGCAGAAGAGTGGCAAGGGCTAGGCAATGGGGTCAAGTGACTTGCCCATGGTCACATAGCTAGGAAGTGTCTGAGGCCAGACTTGAACCCAGGACCTTCTGTCTCTGGGCCTGGCTCTCAATCCACTGGACCACCTAGCTGCCCCCTCTATCCTACTTTCCATGCAGCTTTTAATTTAAAAAAAAAGATTCATGTTTTTTACAAAGCCTTATAATGGTATACATGAATATGTTTTAAGTTTTGTTTTTATGGGGAAAGAGAGGACTATCTGGATTTATGATTTTTTTAGTACAATAAATTTCTAACATGGAAAATCTCCCCATTAACACAGATTTGTCTGAAACATAAAGTCTTTTTTTAAAATTATTTATTTTTAAGTATTTTTCCAAGGTTACATGATTCGTGTTCTCTCCCTCCCTTCTTCCCTTCCCCCTCCTAGAGTTGACAAGCAATTCCACTAGGTTATACATGTATTATCACTCAATACCTATTTCTATATTATTCATTTTTGTAATAGAGTAGCCTTTTAAAACCAAAACCCCGAATCCTATACCCATATGAACAAGTGATAAATCATATGTTTTTTCTTCTGTATGAAACATAAAGTCTTAAGAGAGAGTTTTCCGAGGCATGAAGAAGTTAATCAATTTCCCTATATCCCATTGTATGGACCAGAGGCAGGATTTGAACACTCAAAGACTGATCCTCTCACACATGGTCAATGAAAGCTGAATTGAATACACCTACAAGCAGGTTTACTGAGGGGCTGTGGTAAGAGCCGCATCTCTTTGTTGGCTCTCCCTTCTTGAGTTTTTATGAATAGACCCACCTAACATTTAATATACTGCATGAATTAAACTAGCCTGGTAAGAAGACGAGGTAAATGAAGTTTTTCTGTTCCTCAAAGGTTACAAGTCTTAGTCTGGGGTAAGAGTGGCAAGTAATGGAGAAAAGAGACAGGAGACAGGTCAGAAACTGCATCTTAGCTATAGCTACCCTCCAGGGGATGTCTTCTTGGTCCAGATGATCGTTTGTTGTGGTAACTTTAGAGGTAGCTTTTTATATCTTTGTAAAATATCTCTATAACTCCAGAACTGGATGCTTTTTAATCTAGTGTTAGTAAGGTTGTTTTAATTGGATTTCATGATCTGTAGTGCCTTGTTGCATTTTAAAACTTGAATGTACTGGGCTGGTCTAATTTAGACCTGGCCTACAATCAGGGCTCTTTCAAGTTGGTTTGTTGAATTCATCATAAATATAATTCCTGACATTTACATTGCACTTTAAGGTCTCCGAAGTGCTTTACAGAGATCATCTCTTCTGATCTCAGCTTAGGTTGGGGACATGCAGGACAAGGACAAACCTTAGCACAAAAGACAAAAATTTAAAAATAGAAAAAAGAGCTAGAAAAGCCATTAATCCTCAACCAATTCAATTCCTGTTTTTTTTTTAAATCAACTGCTACCAGATGACTAAGTAACTTTAAAACAAACAAACAATGAGAGCAGAATTCACCTTTTTTTACTCATCCCCCAAATACAAACTGGCCAATTTTAAAATACTATCAGGACACTCCTTTTCATATAATAAAGAATATTCGAAACATCTTTTTGCTCCATAAAGGATATCCTATTGAGCCAGAAGCTGATTAAATACAGTTCTGAGGAGTTGGCTCAGGGATGTTGACTTCAGGGTGCTTCTAGTTACCCTGAATTGGCACTTAAATAGCTATTCCTTGTGTGGCAACCTGTGAGGTATTGGGAGGCACCTAAGGCCAAATTTTCAAAGGCGGGGCCCTATGGAAACACTTACAGAAATACCTGCACACCCACTGCGCCTAGTAAAATCTGCATTTTGTTCAGGCATTTATGAGCCTGAAACACGCATAAGGTCTGATGTATGTATTGTGTCTTTACAATTAGTTTTTTCATGGTCAGCTGCTAAGGGTCAAGGGGAGGCTCTAAATAAGAGTGCCCTCTCTAGTCCTACCTGTGGCAACTCCTCACTGCAATATTAGTCTTAGGTCATATAAGCAGAAAGAAAAAGTCAACAGAAGTATTCTCAGCTCCCCAAGGCTGTTATATAATTGAGTTCCTTTGCTGGGCAGGGGCCTTGGGTTGGCTCTTTAACCAAGTTGGTTTGTTTCCTTTTTTACTGGATGTAGATCCTAGTGCTGAAAGCCTTCCTGTGTCAACAGACAGGCCTCAACAGCCAACTGCCTTCAGATATAGACCCCCCCAGGCAAATTACGTAGTTTTCTTCAGAGGAGACATAAGTCTTAAAAACAATAAGGACAACTTAAAAACATAGACCTCAGAGCTAGAAGAAAAACCAAGAGATGGCATCACCCAGACCATTGCTCCAAGGCAGGTAAAGTACCATGTCCATATTATAAATGAAATGTCCTAGACCAAAAAGCTAGGAAGTGGTAGAGGATTTCTAATCAGATCTCCAGCCAGTTAGTTTGCATTTCTTTTACAACATTATATTGTTTGAGCAATTCTGGGTTATATCTACTTTCAAAATAAGTGATATTTTGGTGTACCCATTTCTTATACTACTTTCCTTCTCCGAATATTCAAGACCAAGATGGTGTGGAACTAAGAAGAATAGAGTCTGGAAGACCTGGGTTTGGGTTCTAATCCCAGCACTTACTAATGGTATGATCATAGACAAGTAAAGAATCACAGGATTTCAGAATCAAAATGAAGTTTCCAAACCATGTCATCCAACTGCCAGCTCCCTCATTTCACAGACATGAAACTTGAGTCAGTCTGTCTCTCTCTACTTCCACTTGCCCATCTTCAGAATGGGTATATTGGTATAAAGTGGTAAATATGTGCTATTTGAAAATAGTTTCCATACCTCCCCTCCTGGATCACTGTCCTATTGTGGCAGAGGAGCTTGCATAGCTCAACGCAACTATGAACTATGTCATACAACATTACCTGAGAGAGATAGATCATAGTAGATAGCTTTGACAAAAGAGGATCCATTAGAGAAGGAAATGGCAAATCACGCCAGTATCTTTGACAAGAAAACCCGATGGACAATGGTAAAAATGCTAAATTACATGTTATTGGAAGATGAACCCCCTCATGTTAGGAAGTGTCCAATGTGCTACTAAGAGAAGAATGGAGAACAACTCTTCCAAGTAGCTCCAGTACCAATGAAGCTACTAGGTCAAACCTAAAAGGAAGCTCAGCTGTGGATGTACCTGGTGTTGAAAGGAAAGTCCAATGCTATAAAGAGCCATATTGCATAGGAAACTGGAAGGTAAGATCTATGAACCAAGATAAACTGGATGTGGTCAAATATGACACAGAAAGATTAAAAATTGACACCTTAGGTGTCAGCAAACTTAAATGGATGGGGATGAGTGAATTTAATTGAAATGATCACAACATATACTTCTTTGGTCAAGAATCACTTAGAAGAAATGGAGTAGCTCACGTAGTCAACAAAACAAATTAGAATTGAACATACAACAACTGATTGCTTTAAGAATAGAAAAAGGATACATCAAGACTATATTTTCAGCTTATTTATTTAACTTATCTACATAGTACATAATGTCAAATGCTATACTGGGTGAGTCAAAGTCAGAATTAAGGTTGTCAGGAGAAATATCAGCATCTCAGATATGTAAATGATACCACTCTGATGACAGAAAGTGGAGAAGTAAGGAGTCTCTGAATAAAAGTGAAAGAGAAGAATGTAAAAGCTAGTTGGAAGCTTAACATCAAAAACAACTAAGATCTTGCAACTGGTCCCATCACTTTCTGGCAAATAGAGAGAGAGAAAATGGAAGCAATGTCAAATTTTATATTCCTGGATCCCAAGATGACTGTGAATGGTGACTGCAGCAATGAAATTAAAAGATACTTGCTTATTGGAATGAAAACTATGACAAATCTGGACAGCATACTTATCATCTTGCCATATTAAAATCTTAAAATCATCTTCGTGACAAAGGTCTGTATAGTCAAAGCTATGGTTTTACAATAGAAATAGAGAGAGGCTATGAGAATTGGACTATAAGGAAAGCTGAGCACTGCAGAACAATACTTTCAGATTAGGCTACTGGAAAAGACTTCTGAGAGTCCCTTCTACAGCAAGGAGATTCAATCAGTCAATACTTAATGAAAAAAAAAATCTAGCTATTCCCTGAAAGATCAAATACTGAAGCTGAAGCTTAAATACTTTGGCCACATGAGAAGTCAAGACTCATTGGAAAAGACTGATATTGGGAAAGACTGAAGGCAAAAGGTAAAGAGGACTTGGAGGATGAGATGCATAGTGTCATGGAAAAAATGAACATGAAATGGACAGATCTCAAGAGAGAGTGGAGGACAGAAGGGCTTGGTGCGGAATATGACTGCACAACTGAACAACAAACCATCTAACAATGTAACGATGGTTGTTTTATTTTTTTTTTTGACAAAAGCAAACATTTCCTCTGCTTCTTAATAATAAGTTTGCAAATAATGTGATTAATATTCAAATGAAATTAAGAATTTAATTTTAAAAAATCCCAAATGTGTACCTTAATTCCAAATTTAATTTTACAAAAATCCTAAATATACAATCAAAATCAATGTAACATCTACAAATTTTCATTGGTAAAAATCCTTTAAATATCCATATTTATGATATAAAATAATAATAAAATATTTTAATGTTATTATTAGGCTTGTTTGGAGTCAAATTTTTCCCCAAAATATAGTCTCATTAATGACATTGAGACTTGAAATTTCTTTTTAACTTCTAGTATCTTAGTAACTTTAACTTCTAGAGTTTTTGCCTTTAAAATTGTTGTGGCAGAAAACTGCATTTTACACAAAAATGCCACATGTCAAAATTTATATTGCTTTCTTTGACAAACCAAACCAAAGTGTTCTTTATTCAGTTCCAACCAAAACATGGTTTTATTTGAAGCTGAATCTGGCTTCAAACACTGGTTTCAACATACTATAACAAGACTAGTCTAACTAACCTTTCTTATTCAGGTAGAATAAAACTAAGTGTATCCTGTTTGTGTATGGCAAATAAGTTCCTCATCCATTCACATTTAGAAATATTTTAGCCTTTTATAACACAGTAAAAATTGGTTATGGAGACTGATCGATTTACTAATAGGTAAGTGTTATGTTCTTCTATTTCACTTTTAGGGAAGGTTTGTATTTTTTTAAAACTGGGAAATGTAACTTTATACCCATAACTCTTATTCCAAAAATGCAATCATTTTATCTTTCTGGAGGAATATACATTTAAGATCTACTGCTGATTTATTTAGAGTACTTAGTTTCTAAAACATTCGTCAAACATAAGATTAAAGTAGAAATTTGCCATACATACTATTATCTCTAAGAAAAAGGCAATTTCTTCTTTTAATTCAAGTACTCTTTAAAGTAAGTTGGCATGGAAAAGACATGTTTTGCAATAAAGGAAATACTCTATGCTCAGCTCTCATATTGTCATGCAAGTTGATCAAGTGACTTTTTATAAAACCCTTACTTTCTGTCTTAAAATTGATACTAAGTATTAGTTCCAGGGCAGAATAATGGTAAGGGCTAGGCAATTGGTGTCAAGTGACTTGCCCAGTTACATAGCTAGGAAGTGTCTGAGGCCAAATTTGAACCCAGAACCTCCCATCTCCAGGCCTACTGTTCTATCCACTGAGCAACCTAGCTGCCTGGAAATGTTATCTTAATGAACTGATTTTTATAGTGTTGATTACCTTCATAATAAATCAAAAAACTGTATGTAGGTATTTCATCATAGAAATAATTGTCTATGAAGCAAGGGATACATTCAGATTCCATCTGAGGCCACAGTTTACAATAGTCCTTCTCTAACAGTTTCATCCTGATATCTACTGAGCTCTTAATAGTGCAATAAAATTCTTCCATTTTATATGATTTTCATTTACAAGTTGGGCAGTTGTGCTGAAAGGCTTTCTCAAAATGTCATTTCCATCAATATATTTACAAAGTAACAAATCTCTGTAACATCATTATCAATAATATATTGTATAATTTGTATCCAAATAAGCACTTTCATCTATATTTGCTGCTTAACTCATTTACAAATAAATAAAATATTTTGTTTCTATATTTCCACTACTTAAACTATCATTTTGTCTCACTTATCGTAGTTAAAATAGCTAGGTGGATTTTCTTTTTATACTGGTTATGTTTCATACATCACGGGGGATATTATTTTACTTTAAAAATTAGAGAAAATAAAAATAGACTATTAAATTTCATTTTAATTATTTAAAATTTGAAAAGATTATAACCATTCACAAGTTTTATTTTATGAAGTTGTTGTATTTGAAATAAGATTATTAAGTTGTACTTACCAACCTGAATTACATGGAGAAATATAATACATAATAATATAAATATAATATACTTTCTCATATTGCTGAATATTTTTTTTGTTTTCACACTTTAAATTTAATTGCCCCAGGTAACTCTGTGACATGACTCATCTAAGACACAAGTGTATGTCAATTTATGGTGATGGGAGAAAATACCAGTTGTGTCTACTTATGAAATTTCCCAACTCAGAGTTTGCTTAAATATTTTATTTTTTTATATTGTCTTCTTTTTCAAATATATGTCCCCTTTTCCTATGACATTAGCTATAACTTATAGTTAAAAAATAAACAACTTGAAAAAAATAATTCACATATCATCTGAGTCTGGAAAAATATGTGCCATTCTTCATTCATATTCTCCTGCCTTTGAATCTAAGGTATGGAAGTTCATATTTAGGTAGATAGATGATGCCTAAAATTGAACCCAGCCCTGGAGTCTGGAAGACTTGAATTCAAACCTAGCTACTGATACTATCTGTGCATGATACTAGCATGCCCCTGGACAAGTCACTTGGCCTCTTTGTCTTATTCAATGGCAAAATGCGGATGACAGGACCTAATTTGTAAGACTGCATCAAATAGCACATGTAAAGCAAATTAGGTGCTATTAAATGTTTATTCCCTTTACTTATCAGTTCTTTTCCAGATTCACACATCTCCCTGCTTTATAATTAAAGGACAGTTTCCTTTTTCTTTATTGTTCTTGTTCTTTCTTGTTCTTTGTTATTTTCATCATCCTTCCTTCATTTTGAATCATTTCATATAAGTTGCCCGGAGCTTTTTTGAATTATTTAAATTCGTTATTTCTAATGGCACAATGACATTGCATTACATTAGAGTACATGATTTGTTTATCCATGTTCCAATCAATGAATATGATGAGTAAGATAGTCCTTACCCTTGAGGAACTTACATTTAATTGGGGATGTGTATGTTCATAGTTAAACAATCAATCCAGTGGCTTCTTATTACCTCCCAGATAAAATATAAACTCTTCTGATTGACATATAAAGCCCACAAAGTCTCTTCCTAACTTTCAGGCTGTTTATACCTCACTTCTTTCCACAAATTCTACAGTACTCTATAGTACAGACGTATCGTCATAGTTGTAGTTCCTAAGACATGATTGGAGAAGGAAATGGCAAACTACCCAAAGATCTTTGCCAAGAAAGCCCCAAATAGGATCACAAAGAGTCAGATACAACTGAAAAATTACTAAACCACACATGATATTTTGTCTATGTGCCTTGATATTGGCTCTGTCCCATGTCTGGAATGGTTTCTCTCCTTATCTCTACCATTTAGAATCCCTATTTTCCCTCAAAGTTCAGATGCTAATTCTTCTTATTTTTTTTTTAAATCTTTACTTTGTCTCTTAAGATCAATATCAAGTAGCTTCTCTAAGACAGAAGAATGTTAAGGGCTAAGCAACTGGGATTAAGTGACTTAACCAGAATCACAGATGTAGGAAGTGTCTGGAGTCAGATTTGAACCTAGAAACTCACATCTCCAGGCCTGGCTCTCTCTATCTACCAAGCCGAACTAGCTATCCCCAAGTTCTGACTCTTAAATGAGGACTTTCCTTAATATCACTATTACCATTATCACTCCTTTAGCTGCTTAGTGGATCCTCCTGAAATTACCTTGCATTTATTTGTCATTTCCTTATATGTGAATACGTTGTCACCTTTGATAGAATACAACCTCCTTGAAGGAAAGGACTGTTTAATTTTTGTCTTTGTGTTGCCAGCACTTAGGTTGGCAAAGATTCTATGTTTAATATTTCTAGAATTTGCTCGGTTCTTTCCGTATGCAAGACCACCACCCTGGTTCAGGATTTCATTGCCTTCTTAATTTATTGCAATTTGTTCTTTCTGCTTCTAAGTCTCTTCCCTCTCCAATCTGTCTTTCACATAGCTACGAAGTTGATATTCCTTAAATAGAGATCTGGACATATCTCTCCCCTATTCAAAAATCCTTAACAGTTTCCTGTTTTTCCTTTAGGATAAAATATGAATTCTTTAGTCTGGTATTTCATAACTGACTATTCATAACCTGACTTTTACCTATTTATCAGTCTTATTTTTATATTACTCTCCTTTATGCACTTCCTATTACAACCAAGCTGATCTATTGGCCATTCCCTGCATCACCCATCACCTTCTGTTTCCATGCCTTTATATAGCTTGCCACCTACCCCGTTCCCAGGTCTGGAATATTCTCCCTCCTCATTTCTGTCTCTCAGAATCCCTGCTTGCCTTCAAAACTCATCTTCCAGATTTCTACTATGTCACACAAAGTGAGATTAGAAGAAGCAATACAATGATACTCTAATGGTGTCTCTGAAGAACTTTACTATTGATTGTGAGACATGAGAGACACTGGCACGGCACTGTCCTGCATGATATGCCCTCATCAAAAACAAAAGCACTATGCTCTAAGAGGAAAACAATAGCAGTGGCTCAAAACATAAGATCTGCAAATTTCAAGACTTCTTCATCTCAAATGTTCATATGGGTTATTTGTACCCAACCTATAGCAGAACCTTCCAAGCTTGTGTTGGTCTGATGAGCCACAATCTGACATTTTGTACATTGATCCCAATGTAGTGACATTATTTTCATCCTCTTCAAGTATGAAGGACACCCATCCAACCAACCAATCAACATCTTTCTTCAGTTATGCATCTCTTGAAATGACTGAATTCTCTTGTCAAATTTAGTTCTTTATAAGAAAGGCAGTTTTAATGGCTTGGAAACTTCTGTTTTTTAACTGAGAAAATAATGAAGAAATCAGATATACCAAAATTATATTTCCTTGAAAGGCTAAGTACTATCAAATTGAAAGAGAATGGTGCTACATTAAGAGTTAAAGGAATGTGTGCGTCGGCCATGGGTGGGGGGAGTGCGGGGGGTGAAGGGGAAAGTAGGAGCATGAATCATGTAACCATGTTAAAAATGATTATTAATAAATGTTTAAATTTTAAAAAAAGAGTTAAAGGAATGAATGAGTCTGGGACATTTGAGCAATGTCTGAGATGCTGGTGGATACCTGCCATCATCAAATATTTATTGAGTTCATTACATAACAAGCTAACAAATACCTATGATTTTCTATAAGCTAGTCAGTGAGGTTTTTCCATCCTCTAAACTGTTCATCAGTTCCTGCAATTATTGATGTTGTAATCCCCAGTTCCCATAGACTACATTAGCAATTATAGTCATCAAATCACCTAAGTCTTCATCTTCCCAATTCTTTATCCTTCTTCACAAGTAGTCATTGATCAAGAAGAACTTGATCAATCATCAAGGTAGGATCCCAGACTCTTAAACTGTTAGAGATCATCCTTTTAAGTTTCTTAGGACTGAGGGCTATAAGGGACCTTAAAGATCAGGGAGTCCAGCCTCTTCATATTACAACTAAGAAAACTATAGTCTGGATAGATTGTTACTTCTTTCAGGTCACACAACTAAATTATGTACAAATTATTTGGGCTGTATAAAAAGGTTTGTCATGTATGTGGGTGAGGGGTCAAGAGGAACAATGAATCTCATGATGATCTCAAAGGATTTTTGTGGTGATATGACATTTTAGTATTATGAGGAAAACTAACATTGGATTGTATTATTTTTTAAAATGTTTCTATGCCATTCTAGTTCATTCATTTTCTCAAACTGTAGTTTTTGAAAGTCAGGAAGTTCAGTGCTTCCAGAGCATAAATGATTAGGGTAATTACTCATAGGACCCCACGGCATTTATCTGGTAGGCACCCTTACTTTTGTTTATCCTATTAACAAAAGTACCACTTCTTAAATGTCAGAGGGAAGTGGATCAGCCATACTTACCCAGCTATAGTAAAGCTATAGATGAAGTAATAGAGGAAGAGTTGAGATTAAAGTCCACTTCCTCCTCAAAATATCCACCAATCAGGACTTCCACTGCAGGTCCAAAGGACATACTATCTGGCCAAACAGAAGACACACATTGATATAAAAGCCTCTGTATGCATCTGTTGAGAGTCCTTTGGCACAGAGGCAGGGCATCTATCCTTTATTGTCCCATCCTCTATTGACTTATCCCTCATTGATAGATTTCATGTCCCTACTTATCAACAATATTATACTCAGAAATTGCCTCATTTTATTTTTTGGTTGAAATTCCATATACTACATCCGTTTTGTTACATTAGGAAGTCCTCCCTCCCACTATGGGATTTGTATGTTTAGGTAAACTGTTTAACAAACATAGCTCTCTGTAATTCTCTATCACAAAGAAAATATATCAGTGGCTATTCTTTGGTGTTCTTGTTTCACTTGTATACATTTAATCAGTATTTGTGTTTGGGCTATGGAAGTATCATGCTGAACACGCTGGGGTATAGTTCTGAAATGAGAACCCAAATGATGGCTTCGAGTCCATAGGAGATAATAGTGCTACAAATGACAGACAGGGACTTTGAAGGATGAGGAGAGGTGAATGATAGAAAAGAGACTGGAAGAGGTCTGAAGACAACCTTTGTCTAATTTGAAATTTCACCCAAGGATGGCCTGCATAAAAGCCATCAACATCCTGCACATGGTAGGCCCCCCAGTTAAGGGATTGAATGAATTAATGCCAGTATATTTAATACTAATAAGCTCTTTTCATTAGTTACAAAATGAGTTACAGAAATAAAATTGTTACCCATTTTGAAACAAAGAGAAACTTGATTAAAGAGACTAAATCTGTATCGCGATATTACATACATTTTTAATTCTGTTTTATTAATCTGGCCTGGATATCCTTTTACCTGGTAGATCCCTTAAATATGCACAATGTTTTGTTATAGCTTGTTGTGAGGATAAATTCAGTAAAAGGTATGTATCTTAGCCAGGGAATGTATCTGACTGGGATGGATACAGGCCTGAGGACTTCTGCTGGGAACTGGTTCATAAATAAGCAACCCCCTAGCCAAAACATGCACCTTCCATTGAATATACCCTGAAATTAGTCATGGATTTTTTTTTCTCTTTAGAGGCTTCCCCACCACACGCTACAATGCAAGCTTGATGCTCTTGGCAGCTTTCTTTCATCTATGAGTCAGTAGTTGATGGGTAGCTAACTTAGTTGCCAAGAACATTGCAAACTGAAAGCCAAATTGTTTTGCTATGTGGGCCAGATTGCCCCATTTTTTTTCTTGACAAGAAAAAGTATTAGAGGAACGGTCAGAACATAGATTCTTTATGTTAGAGATAATGCATTCATCCAAGCTTCCTGTACTATAGCATAGGGCCACTGGGTTTTACAGCTATCCTTCTCCCTGAGAGGGCTTCCTTCTGCCTTTAGCCTTTCCACCTATAGGGGAACCAGCAGCCTCAACCTCAAGTTCAATGGAGGTCTTAAACAAACCCCATGTCAAATAGGAGTTTCCTTATCCTAAGTCACTCATCTTGATAGAAGAAAACTAGATTGCTGAATATTTGGTATCTTCTGTGAAGTGATAGTCATATTAGTTCATTCTAGTACTAAAAATGTAAAAATGTTTTTTACTTATTTATGATTAGCAAAATGTCTGTGTTTGTGTAAAGTTTTAAAGATAACCCTGGATTCTATTTGAATTAATTGTTCTGAAGCCTAAGAGACACTCACAGGTCTCTTAAGAATAGAGACAAGGATTGAGACTGTGATTTCAAAGGTGGAGGGAATTCCTGGTTGAGTAAAGCCCCTTCAACAATACAGTTTAGCACCTTTTCTGAACTATATAGTCTAGAAAGTTGCCCAGAGCGTTAAGTTAAGTAACTTGTCCAGGATTATATAGCCAGTGTATGTCAAAGGCAGAATTTGAACCAAGAAATTCCTGGTTCTAAGATCGGCTCTCTATCTATTCACTATGTCAAGCTCTTAGAAGCAAGGAGAAATGAGATCAAATCCTGCCTCTGCCATTTCCCATTTGTACGACTATGGGAAAAGGCATAACCCCTGTGAGATTCAGTTTCTTTGTTTGCAAAATGTCACTACAAATGGTATATATCTCATAAGACTTGTGTGCCAACAAACAAAATGTATATAAGTATTCTGTATACTTTGAAGTGCTATGCAAATATCAATGATTGTGATTATTAATGAATGGTGTTATTTAGCTTATCTCATTTCACAATTGGGCTACATGAGACAGGACATTATATTCTTTTTTTTTTTTTAATCCTTAACTTCTGTGTATTGGCTCCTTGGTGGAAGAGTGGTAAGGGTGGGCAATGGGGGTCAAGTGACTTGCCCAGGGTCACACAGTTGGGAAGTGTCTGAAGCCGGATTTGAACCTAGGACCTCCTGTCTCTAGGCCTGACTCTTAATCCACTGAGCTACCCAGCTGCCCCCAAGACATTATATTCTTAAGAGAGCAAAAGATTGTGAAAAAGGCACACACACAAATAAGCATATTTTTCTGTTTACTGAATATGTAGAGTTATATTAGCAGAGTAAATCTCATAGCTATGTCAGCAGGCAAGTGACAGTAGTATTCTGAGCTACTCTCTTAGATGATAAATTACAGAGAAAGTTTTAGTTTACACTGACAGAGAGAGTTTCCTCACTTTGGAGTTCCTCATGCCAATCAAATCAAAGGTCCATTCTCTTTCCTCATGGGTAAAGTATATCAAAGAGAGAAAACATATATAACACAGACTTCCATATACACATTACTATATAATTTTTTTAAATTTTTTTTTATTTTAAACCCTTAACTTCTGTGTATTGACTTATAGGTGGAAGAGTGGTAAGGGTAAGGGTAAGGGTAGGCAATGGGGGTCAAGTGACTTGCCCAGGGTCACACAGCTGGGAAGTGTCTGAGGCTGGATTTGAACCTAGGACCTCCCATCTCTAGGCCTGGCTCTCAATCCACTGCCCCCTACTGTATAATTTTAAAAATACTTTCATCCACCATCTCTTTTGATGCTCACAAAACTATATGAGGTAGATTATACTAGTGTAATTATTCTCATTTTACATGAGAAATTGAGACTCAGAGAATTGAGTAAATTGTGTAAGGTTCCAACACTAGTAAAGGGAAGAGATGGGATTCAAACCCAGACCTTGCAAATGTGACCCAGCTCCTTCCACGGGATCTGAGGGGATTTCTTGGAGAACAAGATAGTTGAGCTCATTTTAGGACACCATATCAGAAGATTGTAATGTTTTCTAATTTATACCACGTTGGCCATTAATATTTCATTCACTTTCTGAATAAGACTCCTTTGGTGTTTAGTCACAGGATTGTTTCTTTGGTCTGGGAACTGAAAGTTTACAGTCTATAACAACTCCAGGCTTTATCAGAACCCTAAATTCTGATGAACTTTAATCTTACTGTATAGATCAGTTATTCCAGACCTTGTTAAGGTCAGGGGATCAACTATACACTTGAGGAGAGTAGAAAGAGGCCCCCATGCAATACAAATCTGACTTACCTACATCTTAATACCAGTCAGTTATCCCCCTTTTTAGCCACGAATAAAACATAAAAGAGAAAAATACCCTCATAGGTTCATTTAATGTTGGATATGAGGCACAATTCCAAATATGGTACAAGACTATAAATACTATTGTATGTTCATGATAAAAAAAGGAGAGTGAAAGAGACATTTTGGATATTTAATTAGATTCTTGGTCTTATAGGTCCTTATGTTTCCTCATGTGGTACTACTGAGTGAATTTCTTTATTTCCTTTACATTTTAAGATCAAAATCCACTGACTGAAAATCAGACCTCGCATCAATACAGTGTCTGCTGCTTCAGCATCATGAATTTTAAAATGAACATTTCTACACTAAAAAGTTACATCTGGAGAACACTGTACTTTCATGTGGGGTCATGTTACATCATTGTTGATGATTATAATTTCATCATTTCTAATACTTGGTTATAATACTGACAGACAGAATTCATATCCTGAGCATGTTCTGAGCTTCATCTCTTGAGAAGGGAATACAGCACCAGAATTTACATTAGATGGGCCTGGAACTTTGTTTCAAAAACAGACATGGGATGGCAGGAAAGGAAGAGACAAGGGAAAAGGGGAGAGACTTCTCTCACTGGCAAAGCTCTAGTCATGTAATATTCTCCCTTGCCTTGACCCCAGGCTGCCTGACTATAAGGTGCTATGGCCTTCACACCTCTTTCCTTACCCTATCTTTTCCAGATTGCTCCCAACATATTATCTAGAGTCTAGAGTAGGCACAAGACATCCATAGTCAGTGACAAAGACTGAGCATCCTTCCTCTGTCCCAAATTCCTTACCCTCCTTCTATCCTCTTTTTCACAGTGCCCTCTGGAAGCCTTCTCTATTAAGAGGTGAATAACAAACTCCTCCATCCTAAATCTCTTCTGTTCACATTCCTCCTCTCTACTGGTACTCACTGAAACCTAATTTTCTTTTGATCTCACATCTCTTGGAGCTTCTCTAAGGATGACCACTCTTTCTCTTACACTTTCTGACATACAAGCACCTGAAGGATTTTTTTTCCTTGATGAGCCTAGTCCCTCCACTCCTCAGTCTCCTCAAATTCCTTCATAACTTTCTCTGGTCTACTCTACACCCAAAAGTGAAGCCTGCAAAACCACTGACTTTCTCTTACTCCCTTTAACTGAATTTAATTCAGGTGCCATAATTCCTTGTAATGACTCTCAAGTTGAGCACCATGAGAGTCTGAAATGTGACCTACATGGAAGTAGAAAGATTTATTATGATCATTATGTATAAATATCTTAATTAAGACAGTAGAACAGACCTAAGGAGTTGTTGGAAGCACACAGAGCTGAACTCACTTATTCACCATCATAAGTTAGTAATTATGATAGAATTTGAATGGAGATCTTATAGGAATTGAACAAAGATATTTCTGTCCCTGAGATTAGACCCCTATCCACTATGTCTTTTACTTTTGCATAGTGCTTTTATTAAAGAATTTTTCAAATTTCAAAAAAAATAATTTCACAATGGGAAACAAATTGTGGGTTTCCTCAGCCTAGCTTTTAAAGCCCTCTAAAACCTAGCTTTAACCTACTTTTTCAGTATTCTAGTCTCACTTCATTTTATTCCTCTTTACAACCTTTCTATTCCAGTCAGATTAGCCAGCTATTCTCTGACTAAGATCTACCAACTCCCCCCTCCATTCTTATGCACAAGTATTCTCCCAAATCTGAACCATACTTAGCCTTGACATCCAATTCACAATCCCCATTCCTTCAAAAGTATAGCTTAAGTAGTATCTCCGAAGGAAATCCTTTCCTGATTTCCCTCTCCCAATTATAGTATTCTCTCTCTCTTAAAATTAGTTGGCATCGTTTTGAATTTACATGCTTGAATATCTATAGCCAAAACTAATCTATATCTGTCTGCCTGTCTTCCTCAGTAGAATGAAAACTTTTTTAAGGACAGGAGAGTGTTTTTTCCCCTTTTTATTTTCATCTTTGAATATGTAGAGCTTAGGCACATAATAGACATCTAATAAGTGTTAAATTGAATGGAATCTTCTCATTTCATCTTCACAATAACTCTATGAAGTAGGTAGAACCATGATATTATAGTCATCTGGCAGAAGAGAAATCTGAAACACAGAAAGAGTAAATGATTTGCCAAAGGTAAACAAGCTGAATAATGGCAAAGGTTCTGCCAGAACCAAGTCTCCTGTTTACAAGTTTCACAGTCTTCCTATTTGGTAGCACAGCTATTTCATTAGGATAAATAGCAATATGTTCTTTCTATGAGCTTAATTCTCCATGGTCAATCCAGTGAGTACTTTTAACACCCTTTTCCCAAGAACAGTCCTGCATTTTTTTTAAAACCCTTACCTTCTGTTTTAAAGTCAATACTGTGTATTGGCTCCAAGGCAGAAGAGTGGTAAGGGCTAGGCAATGGGGGTCAAGTGACTTGCCCAGAGTCACACAGCCGGGAAGTGTGTAAGGCCAGATTTGAACCTCGGACCTCCCTTCTGTAGGCCTGGCTCTCAATCCACTGAGCTACCCAGCTGCCGTCCCCCCCCCCCCCACAATCCTGCATTTTAAAGGTCAATATGCCCGGAGTGTGTCCTGATCTTTTAGAGTCAGGTGAACTGAAGTAGGAGGAATCAAAAAACTCTGCCCAGCATAGCAGAGTGAAGTGGTAAGGAAGTTTGGGAATCTGGCTCCTAGCTCTCAGGCTTCTTTGCTCTCTCCAGAAGACCAAACCTCTTTTCCTAACATAGATCCCATAAGAGATGCTCTGCTGACTGGAGAGGTCACTAAATACTACTATTGTGCTATTAGGGGAAACTATGGATCTTAACAAGAGATCCATAAAAGCAGACACATGTTTGGAAGAAAGTCCCACAGTCTATCACCACCCTGGGATGAAGTATACAGTAAATAATGGGTGCGATTTTCCCTTGCTCAGCCAAAGTAAATACTTTTGCCCAAGAACAGAAGGGGTGGGAATGGATCACCCATCACTCCCGAGTAAAGCTATTGCTAACAAGTGAGAATAAAATGTATTTCCCACTAGCATGTGGGTAGTTTAATCTGTAGAAGCTGAGCAGATTGAGCTCTGGTATCCTGCAACAGATGTCTGCTGTTAGACACGTCACACAATTGATACAGCATGTTACAGGAGTTGTGGAATGGAGCCTGTTGTTTGGGGGCTGTGCAGGGATGTGGCTCCAGGTGGAGTTTTGAGCACAATACAAGAGTGGGCATAGGAGGAGAAAAGATTTTAATCTCCTCGATGATAATGTTGAGCAATTCACCTGCTTGGAAAGAAGAGAGGCCAGCTAACCCAAGAAGACGGATAGATTTTTGGTGATTCCGCTAAAGCAGGGGTCGGCAACCTTTTTGGCCGTGAGAGCCATCAACGCCACATTTTTTAAAATGTAATTTCGTGAGAGCCGTACAGTGTTCACAGTGTGCACTCCTGTAACAGCGCCTGAAAAAAAATGGACTTTATGGCTCCTGCAGAAAGAGCCAAATCTGGCCCTCAAAAGAGCCAGATATGGCTCGAGAGCCATAGGTTGTCAACCCCTGCACTAAAGAGTCATTTGCTAAAAAGAGAATTTCAGCAAGGTTTACAATGCATCAAGATACATAATAATACACTTAACTCCATTTTCCAGGACTAAAGATATATCGATTTGAACTCCTTGAGAGAAAGAGACCCCTCTATGTTGTCAGGGGCCACTGTAGCTTTTCAGAAGGATTGATGTGTTTTGGCTAGTCCCTGCCATCATTCCCCTTGACTGCTACCAGCTGGCCAACCTCAATCTCTGGCTGAGTTGTCTTGAGCACATCATTTTCCTTTCCATGAGCAAAGTTGCTTCCCTCCTATGAATGAGCCAGTGCTTCAATGATCAGCAGATATCAATCACAGTTCCTGCCCTAGCAAGACTTGGTGCCAGCCAATGCCAAGAGTGAAGCCTGGCGTTTTTCATCAGGGGAACCAAATGTATGGCTCATAGCGATTGAAATACAGAACAGCTCAATTCTCTTTCTTCCATTCCCTTCCTCCTCTGATAATTACCCCGACCTCCTTGAAATTTGGTTTCTTATTTATCCAACAAGTACCTCCTCCCTCTCAGATTTCAGAGAAAGGATGTTATCAGGTTGGCAGAGAAATTTTTTCACATTCTTTCTATTGAAAGTCAAACCCGTGCCCCATGCAAGTGTGGGATGAAGGGGAGGGCAGGGCAGAAGAAAGGTGGAGAGGAGAGAGACTTAAGGTCAATGGAAAATAGCTCTTTTCTACTCAGACTAAAATAGATCCAGGTGATTCTGATGGAGAATCCTCTGCCTTCCTTAGTCTGCTGCAGGGCTTCCATAGCTAACCTTGGACTGTGGAGTATTCATCTTCTGTTCACACCTGGCTCTGGGGCTGTTGTACCACGTCTACACAAGGGACTATTGCCTTATTGTTCTGGATGATTTCCTCCTCCCCCCATCTTGAGAAACCACACTTCAATCAATTGCTAATGTCAGCGTGGGAGTAATAATGCCGCTTTATAGCAGCAAGTTTGTACATCTGGATGAGCCAGGAGAAGTTTCACTGTGGAGGGCAGGAAACCAAAAGAATATACAAAGCATGCTGTTATCATAAAAGCTTTGACTTTCAGGAGCCTCCAGCCTGTCCATGGGAACTCTTTAAAATATACCTTCCTTTTCCTAGGGGCCTGGCTCTTTCTGAAGCTAGATCCCACTGCAGGATGTGGGGATCTCTGTAAATCTAAGCACTAAGACCTGTGGAACTCTCAGCTACAGAGCAATATTGAATTTGGTCCCTGCAGTCCTGCCCCAGCATGCAACATAGTTCTGCCTAAAATCTGGAATGGAGTCTTTGGAAAATCAGAGACTCAGACTTAGAAGTTAACTCCAGGATCCCCTTCTCCAAGGATTCTTAACTTGGGGTCTATAGATTTCAGGGGATTTGTGGACTTAGAATGGAATAAATACATCTTTATTTTCACTAGTCTCTAAGTGAAATTTAGCATTTTCTTCAATTGTGATTTAAAAAAAATCCTCACCTTCTGTCTAAGAATCAATACTAAGTATTGATTCCAAAGCAGAAGAGTGGTAAAGACTAGGCAATTGGGGTTAAGTGACTTGCCCAGGGTCCCAGAGGTGGGAAGTATTTGAAATCAGATTTGAACCCAGGACCTCCCAAATCTAGGCCTGGTTTCCTACCCACTGAGTCACCTGCCTGCCCCTCAATTATGATTTCTTAAAAATTATTGTGAGAATGGCTTCACCAGACTGCCAGTTTATGTGCATGATACATAAAAAAGATGAAAAAACCCTGATTTAGTCCAGTTCCCTCATTTTACATATGAAGAAATTGAAATAGAACAAGGTAAAACTTAGATCTAGGAGCCTTCCAATTCCTACTCCAGATATCTTACTAGTACATTACATGTTTTTTAGTAATATCTGAAGGAAGTGTGAAGCATTCATACCCTATGGAGTATGCAGGGCTGGACCTGCATCCTGGCCATTGGGATGACAGATGTTCTGGCTGGGTACTCCCCTTGATTCTGAGCCACTTCCAGAGAAAAATGTGCCTGAACTAAATACTAAAGGTCTTACACTTTAGAATGATGGAATCTCTTATTGTTTGATATCTTGATGTACCAATGAGGATTTGACACTGAAACCAGGAAGCCTGGTTGACTTACTCAGTAGACCTTTAATAGAAGTGTCTCTACCTTTTTTCATTCTCCTGCCCAGTTTGTCAAGCATGTCTGGGCTCTTTATAAGAAGTCCCTTTGCAAACATCCCTATTGTAATCTGTTGGAGAACCCCCCAAAGACCTGGAACTGGGCAGAGAGAAAGATCAAGACAAAATGGAGTCATTCCTTTTAAAATTTACTGTGATCTTCTGGACCCAGTGGCTAGTCTTCTTTGGCATAACCTTCCTCCTACATCTTGGCCATCACAGAGATTGCAAGGCCAATCAACTAAGCATAATTATGTCTTTGCAAAGCACTAAGCCAGAGCATATCATTTGCTAGAAATGCCCTAGGACAGTGATGGTGAACTTGTTAGAGATGTAGTATCAGGCCCCCACTCTACCCCTCCATCACTCATCCCCTTACCCCAGACAAGGGAGGATGGAGGTACTCCAATTGGGCTGCGAGTATTGAGAGAAATGTCCTTGGACACATGGAGAGGGGAAGGGGAACAGGTCTGCTCTGAGTCCCTCTGGCTTTCTAGTAACAAACTCTGGCAGGCAATTGCAGGCATGCCCAAAGAGAGGGCTCTGCATGCCTTTTTTGGCACTCGTGTCAAAGGTTCACCATCACAGCCATAGGTACTCAGCTTTGCAGGAAATACCCCAACCAGAATATATGTCCCTAGAATTCCCCAGGGAACATGCTTAGTTTCATGCAGCAAAGTGCCCCAATGGATAGAGCACTGGACTGGGTCTTGAATCAGGAAGACTTAAACTCAAGTCCCATATCAATCACTTGCTAACTCTGTGACTCTGGACAGGTCACTTAACCTCTGTTTGCCTCCATTTCCTCATCTGTAAAATGGGGATAATATTAGTACCCATCAACCAGGATTGTTGTAAAGATAATTATAAAAATATCCAGGGCAGTTAGGTAATTCAGTGATTGAAGTCTAGGCCTACAGACAGGAGGTCTTGGGTTCAAATCTGGCCTCAGATAATTCCTAGCTGTGTGACTTTGAGCAAATCCTTTAACTCCAATTGTCTAGACCCTTATCACTATTTTGCCTTGGAACCAATATTTAGTATTATCTAAGATGGAAGGTAAGAGGTTGTTTTTCTTTTTTAGTTTTTAACAAATACCTGGCACATAATAGATACTAAACAGATGTTAGCTGCTTATCATTATGCATACTCTGTAGTCCTGTGTCTAAGAAACTTTCTATTCCATTATGACTCAGCAGTATTATTACTCAGAATATATTGAGGGCAATTGAACCATGAGTCTTAAATTCAGCAATATAGTCCTAATACAGAGATGTAGACAAAGCCAACATTATCTTCAATAATAAAGAATTTATTATATACCCAGGCTCATCTCCCCAATTTCTAAAAAAACAAGTTTTTCCCCATTATGCCTATATACTATGGTTAGTTATTATTATTTCTCTTTCCTTCTTTTTGCTCCTACCCCAAAGTCTTTTCTACCCACTTTTATTTGCTCAAATCCTTCCCATCCTTCAAGACATGTTTTAAGGTCTACCATGAGAAACCTATTTTGATAGGCATAGCCCAGGCTGATGCCTCTCTCACCAAAAATACTATTTATCAGGAGCGGCTGGGTGGCTCAGTGGATTGAGAGCCAGGCCTAGAGACAGGAGGTCCTAGGTTTAAATCTGGCCTCAGACACTTCCCAGCTGGGTGACCCTGGTCAAGTCACTTAACCCCCATTGCCTAGTCCTTACCACTCTTTTGTCTTGGAGTCAATACACAGTATTGACTCCAAAATGGAAGGTAAGGGTTTTTTAAAAAAATACCATTTACCTATATTACATGTTTTGGAACTCAGATACTTTTTTCTGTTAATTCATTTATGAGTCATGCTCATCTCCTTGAGAACAGAGACCATATCTTAGACTCCTTTGGGGGTTACTCAAAGCACAAAGAACAGTGCTTTGCTATAGGTCTCAGCTCAAGGTCTGCCTTCTACATAAGGACTTTCCTGGTCTCTCCTCCCACCTCATCTTCCTATACATTAGTGCCTTCTCCCTCAGAAAATTACCTTTTAATCCATTCTGTACATATATATCTGTGAGTGTGTATTTGCATATGCACACATACATATACATACATGTGATATTCATATTTGTTTCATTTAGTAGAAAAGCCCCCTTTAGGGCAGGCAGTATCTTACTTTTGTCTTTGTATCCCTAGAGCCTGGAATATTAATAGGTATTTAGCAATCATTTATAATTGTTGGTTGATTCATCAATGGCTAGTACTTCGCAAAAGTGTTGTCTCATATAATAATAACTGGACAAAGCACTTAACCTCTCTTGGACTCTGCTCTTCTACAAATTGGGGGTAATAATATAGTGTTTGTCACATAGGATTGTTCACAGAATCATAGATTTTGAGCTGAAAAGAAAACCCTTTCCAACCCTTTCAAACCTTCTTGAGTTCAAACCCAGTGCCCTATCAAATAAGACAATAATTGCTAAATGCGTATCACAGTGCCCAGCTTAATTGGTGCATACTACATACTTCCTTCTCTTTTCCCTTTCCTCCAGTTCTAAGATCCTCTTGATCTGTGGCTATTTCCACAATTTCTATAAATTTCAACTCCTTCAGGTCCTTGCAAATAGTTTTCTGAAGTCATCCAACAAAATTTATAACTTGGTGGCCAGTCTTTGGGAGATGAAGTTCTTTGAACTTAACAAAGCTTGTCCTTGCGTATCAGGCTATTGTTCATCCTCAAAGTCATTCCACAAAGCTGGGTCTTCCAGAGTCTGTGCTCTACTGACATGATATCATTACATAAAATAGCAACAACAATAATTTATATAGGAACCTTTATGCCAGGTGCTACGCAAAGTGCTTATAATTGTAATCTCATTTCATCTTTTCAGAACAATCTTTTGAAGATCACAAATTTCCTCCTCAAATTCCTATCCTTGAGAAAGATAGTTTTAAGTGCCCATGTTGCTTTATAGTCACGGGTTTATATCATGATACTACCATGCCACTGATTCTCAGTGTAATAAAATAGTATTTCTGCTGAACAATAGTAAAAAAAAAAGTACTTTCTATTGATGTCAGATAATTAAGGAAAAAAAAACAACTATGGCCCAGGTCCTTCCCTATCCTTTTGTTCTTGTGCTTTGTACAATAATAAAAGGATTTGGGGATGAAGATAATTTGTCCCAGACTGCTGCACACAATTACCATAGGTTCTTTTCCTATTGACAGAATCCTGAACATGGGTTTTAAGGACACAGGCTCACAAAGAGGTATGTTAGAAGGAATCTCCTAATCCTTAATTAGAGAGTTTCCTAGGATCCTAGGACTTCAAATTATTATTAAATGGAGCAGATGAGTGGTTAGTGGATTGAGGTCAAGTCTAGAGGTGGGAGGTCCTTGGGGTTCAAATCTGACTTCAGACACTTCCTAGCTGTGTCACCCTGGGCAAACCATTTAATCTCCCCTTGTCTATTGCTTATCACTCATCTATCTTAGAATCAATGCATAGTAATAATTTTAAGATAGAGACAGAGTTTTTTAATAAATAAAAATTATCATTATATACAGGCAGCTTTAAAAAACAAAAACAAAAAACAAAATAAAACAACTAGACCACTTAGCCAAAGGCATGTAGGTGGCTATTGTTAGCTGCCTGTCTGGGTTTGATATCTTATACCTATCAGCTATATAGTAAAATTCTCACTCTCAGGTAGAGGCTTCTTAGTCTCTTCATCTCTATAAGTATAGTAGAGAGCACACCTGTTATTTTTTTCCCTTTTTTAAAAATTAGTTTATTTATTTAGAATATTTTTCCATGGTTACATGATTCATGATTTTTCCTACCTCTCTTTTCTCCCCACTCCTAGAGTTGACAAGCAATTCCACTGCGTTTTACATGTATCATTGTTCAAAACTTATTTCCATGTTACTCATATTTACAATGGAATGATTTTTTAACATCAAAACTTCAATCGACCCTTTGTTTTTCTTCTGTGTTTCTGCTCCCACAGTTCTTTCTCTGAATGTGGCTAGTTTTCTTTTTCATAAGTCCCTCAGGATTGTCCTGAATCATTGCATTGCTGCTAGTACAGAAGTCCATTACATTTGATTTTACCACAGTGTATCAGTCTCTGTGTACAAAGTTCTCCTGGTTCTGTTCCTTTTACTCTGCATCAATTCCTGGAGGTTGTTCCAGTTCACATGGAATTCCTCCTTCATTATTCCTTTGAGCACAATAGTATTCCATTACCAACAGATACCACAATTTTTTCAGCCATTCCTCAATTGAAGGGCATCCTCTCATTTTTTTGCCACCACAAAAAAACGTGGCTAGAAATATTTTTGTACAAGTATTTTTCCCTCTTATCTCTTTGGGGTACAAACCCAGCAGAGGTACGGCCTTATCAAAGGAGTACACCTGTTTTTGAAGAAATATAACTATACTAATAGCAATCAGTTAATAAGCATTTACTTAACATTTACTATATACCAAATATGGTGCAGAGAATAACTTAATCAGTATACTCCCTAGTATAGAAGATGCTTTATATGTTATCCCTAGTGGAGTACAGAGCACCTATAGCAGCAGTGAAGAACATTTTCTGGTCTCATTCCCACCATTTCACCCACATCATCATCCTCTCCCCCGTTACCCTGGATAGCGAAGGGAGGAAGTGCTTACATTGGACAGCTGGACAGAGGGGAAGGGAATGCAAAAAATGTCCTCAGGGGCTTTGGAAAGGGGAAGAAACAGGGCAGTCCCCTCCATGTTACCCTGACATCTGTGCCCTGGCTTTACCAACATGAAGACATAGCTTCTTCATGTCAAGAGGCACAAATTACTCCAGCTGCTCATTTACTTATCTGTATGCCCTTGATAAGTGTTTCTTATTGTATTTGTTCTCTACTTGGTACCCTTCTCCATAAATTTGTAGGACAGAGTTGTCGAACACACAATCCACTGGTTACATAAAGCCCACAACATTCTATTACAACCTACATCAAATTAAAATTAGGAAAATTTAACAAAATAAATAAAAATACCATAAAACATAGATAATGCTAATATGTGATATTTAGTCAATATTTGCCCCTTATGAGTAATTTAGAGACCTTTGTTTATATTTGAGCTTAACACTGCTAAGATAGTAATCTGTAGAAAAGTATATCCCATGTGCACAAAAGAAAATATTTTCTTCTTACCTTATTTGCTAGGCTATTGGTTAAATTCTTTTGCTTTGACTTAAGGCATCCTTTGACTGGACTGTAAAAGTAAACATATCAGTGGGGAACTTATGACACATAGTTTTAAGTAGGTACTGATGCAAAGAGTAGCTCAAATCTGTGCAGGGAATTTGGAGGGGGTTAATTCTACACAGAGAACCAATTTGCTCTATTTCTCAAAAAACAACCAGAACCCAATTTCGATCTTGTTATAACTAATGGAAAGTAAACAAAGAGTTACTGGAACTCTTCCCCTCTCCATCCCCCATTGTTAGCTAAGTCAAACCTCTTTCAAGGTTGTAGACTTTCCCTTGCCATATTACCCCACTTCCAGACCCTTGGTATTCTTTTTGGTAAATGAGAGAAAAAGGTTTTACATCCAAATCAACTTCCCCAAGCTTTTCTTTTCCGACATAGGGGGCTTCATAGATTAGGTAAACAGCAAATAAGCTTTGTCATCTCTCTGGTTATTTGAAGGACATTTCTTAGATTTTTTCTGGTACATACACTAAAGTTCCCACTAAAAATTCTTTTAAATGACATGTTTCCTGTAACAATAAGCATCTAAAAGTTCCTTTTCAAAGTGAACTCCCTTGAATTGGTCCAATCTGCCTTGTCAATTTCTGACTTCAAATTGTTTTTTTCCATTTTCACTGTATTCAATAGAAGTAACAAAAGCTGGGGCTCCCAGCCAGGCTTAGCTCTCTTCCCAAATGGCTACAGGTGTCAGTGCCCTCCCTAGAGAATTAAATGTCTACTTCCTTATCACTGAGATGCTTTTGATCACAGATCTTCTTCATTCTGACCCATTCTCCACTTCAAAGGCCAGGTAACCTGACTAACTGTTTCCCCAGCTTCTCTTCATACAAGGCAGGAGCAGTCAGTACCCACAGGTTGGCCACTGGGTCAGTCACTTGGGAAACTGACACTGAAAGGCTTAGAAATTCAGCAAAAGGAAGGGATGGGGTAGGGGTGGCCTGGCAGACAGCAGGGAGCCTTTGTGTGAATCTTCTATCTGTATCCCCTAACACAATCAGTTACAGAAGGCAGAAAGACCTTCTACTAACAACTCACTGCTTGTGTGTAATTATAAAATTTATGGCTCTGGATTTAGTAACAATTTCAATGTGGCTGAGGCTCCTAATCCTTTAGGCAAGGCTCCTGGGTTAAACGGCACAGTTTCTTTATGGCAAATGATCTTCCACAGCTTCCAAAATAAACCATTTTTATAACCCAGTCATTAAAATAAGCTCCCAGGTGAAAATTTGTAGAAAGGAAAAGGATAACCAGTTTGCCTTTATTAGTGTAGGAATACTGGTGGCTCAGTTTTCAGACTACATTATCAAATACAAGTGGAGAGTAGGTGCTAGTATCTAATGTAAATTTAGGAGCAAACATATAGCTCAGGCTTTTATTTTTATTGAAGTGTTTATTAATAATAATAGTAATAAAATAAGACATGTAGTGCTTAAGCTTTGCAATGTGCTTTCTTTCCTCTCAAATCTGTGTGGGAGAAAGCACCATCATGTACTCTTTCTTTAAAACCCTTACCTTATGTTATAGAAGTAATACTATCAGTTCCAACATAGAAGAGTTCCAACATAGAAGTGTTAGGCAACTGAAGTTAAGTGATTTGCCCAGGGTTATATAGTTAGGAAGTATCAGCCAAATTTGAACCCAGGGTCTCCCATCTCCAGACCTGACTCTCTATCCACTGAGTTATTTAAGCTGCCCCATCATACTCTTTTAAAGATGAAGAAAGTGATGTTCAGAGAAGCAGAAGATTTAACTAAAGTCTATTAATTACAAGCTCAGTATTCTTTTCTTGAAATCACGGCTACCCCTCAAAAAAGACTCATATATCCTTATAAAAATGCATATAAATATGTAACAATGCATAAACCACTAGGACTATTTTTATGAGAAGTGTTTATACTTTGGAACTCACAAATTGTGTTTTTCAAAACCTATGGAACAACTGGATTCATTTCAGAAGACAAAGATAAAGAAGAGGCTGGTGTCAGGTTGTTTTTATTCTGGCTAATTGCAATATTGCTCTATGATTTCCCAAGAAATTATTTCTGGGTAGAACAATCTCTTCCCAGAATGAGACTTCCCTAAAATTACATTGTCCCTATTACATTTTTAAAAGTATAAAACTAAAAAAATCCTGCATGGAAAATAAAAAAAGATAATTATCTTAGAGTCTGAACTAAACAGACTTCAAAAAAGCATCACCAGAAGTAAATGATACATTATCCATACTTGATAATAAACACTGTAAAGTTCATCAGTGGACATTCATCAGTAGAGATAAATGAGGTGGAAACTCTATCACTGTCTCTCTCATGTGTCTGTCTCTATCTGTCTCTCTCTTCCTCTCTCCTTTTTATTCTACTTTACAGAGCAACGTATTCTAGCACTTGTGTTTGATCAGTGGACCACCCTTCATTAGCATCTGCCCAATGCTTTATCTACTCATAGAATCATAGAGTCAAAAATATCTGTATTAAAAGGGACTTCAAGGTACATCTAATTAAACTTATGCTTAATAGGAATTTTCTCAGTTACATCCTTGAAAGATAGTCATCCAGTATTTGCTTGATGATCTTCATTGATGGGCAAGGGTAGGAAAGGGGGAAACCACTACTTCCAAAGAAAGTCTATGCTACTCTTGGTTAGTTCTAAATATTACAAAGTTTATTCTAATGTTGAGCCTCGATATGCCTCACTACAATGACTACTCATTTGCCCATTTACTATTTCTGTGTATTCCTCATTGTCAACATTTCTTTGCTTATAGAACAGAAAATTTCCCATTTATTCATGTACCTCAATTTGTCTATCTGCTCTCCAATCAATGAATACCTATATTGTTGCCAGTTTATTTTTGTATTACAAAAAGTACTACTATAAATGTTTAGTTCTTTATGGGACCTTTTTAAATCCTTTGACTTTGAGAAATAGCTAGCAATAAATGAGATAGTAAACAATGTGGGACATGAAATGGATTTTTTGATTATATTAAATTTGATTATATTAAATTTAAAAGATTTTGCACAAGTAAAATCAATGTAATCAAGAGGAGAAAGAAATTAGAAAATTGGGGAGGGGGAATTTTGTAGCCAGTTTCTTAGATAAAGGTTTTATTTCTCAAATATAGAGCCCTGAGTCAAATTTATAAAAGCATGAGTCATTCCCCAATTGATAAGTGTCAAAAGGTATAAACAGACAGTTTTTGGTAGAAGAAATAAAAGTTCTATGTTGATACATTAAAAAAAAAAAGCTCTAAATCATTACTGATTTTTGTTATCATTTATTTTTATTTTTATATATAACATAACATAACATGTAACATAATAAAATATAAATGCTTTTTACTAAATAGATAACAAATTATATGTTCATCTAAGATAAACACATTTTCATATTAGGCATGTCAAAAAAATCTGTCTCAGAGTTTCCCGGTTAAGATGGCAGCAGAGTAGAAGCAGGTACTTAACCTCTCCTAACCCACACATACAGGACTCCTCAAGAAGACATAAAAACAAATCCAGACGAACAAAGGGACCCTACAACAGGGCGCAGCATTGAAGGTACGTGGAATTGGGGCATTTCCAAGCTATAAAGGGGTGAAACAGCTCTCACTAAAATGTGAGCTGAACAACCCCCTCCCCACCACCACCACCACCTACAGTGTCAAAGCCAGCACAAAAGACTTAGAGCAAGTTTGGGGCACCTATTAAGTCATTGACAGCTACCTGGGGTCACCAGGGTCTGTCCCTGAGAGCAGCAAGACTTAAGACCCCAAGAGGCTAAAGAACACGCAGAGTTTGAACACAAAACCTGAGCGCAGGTGCGTTTGCAGCTGCAGATGTGGATTCTGAGCTCAGGCACAGACCTTGAATGGGGACCCAGTGCAGAGGAATGCAGGATTGTGGAAGCATCGCCTTGAGACTGTTAAAGGAGCTTAGGGTAGGGGAACAAACAAGGGGACCACCAGGAGGCTTGACCCTTGAGAACAACTAGACCTGTAAAAAATCTTTATAACAAAAAACTCTGACAGGGGTCTAATCACTCAAATATACAAGGAGTTAAATCAATTGTATAAAAAATCAAGCCATTCCCCAATTGATAAATGGGCAAGAGACATGAATAGGCAATTTTCAGATAAAGAAATCAAAACTATCAATAAGCACATGAGAAAATGTTCTAAATCTCTTATTTAGAGAAATGCAAATCAAAACAACTCTGAGGTATCACTTCACACCTAGCAGATTGGCTAAAATGACAGAAGGGGAGAGTAATGAATGTTGGAGGGGATGTGGCAAAATTAATCAAAATTAATCAGACATTAATGCATTGCTGGTGGAGTTTTGAACTATGTTCAAAGGACTATAAAAGACTGCTTCCCGCTTGATCCAGCCATACCGTTGTTGGGATTGTAGCCCAAAGAGATCATAGATAAACAGACTTGTACGAAAATATTTATAGCTGTGATTTTTGTGGCGGCAAAAAACTGGAAAAGGAGGGTATGTCCTTCAATTGGGGAATGGCTGAAGAAACTGGTATATGCTGGTGATGGAATACTATTGTGCTAAAAGGAATAATAAACTGGAGGAGTTCCAGGTGAACTGGAGAGACCTCCAGGAATTGATGCAGAGTAAAAGGAGCAGAGCCAAAAGAACATTGTACACAGAGACCATTTACCACTGTGGTAAAATAGAATGTAATGGACTTCTGTACTAGCAGCAATGCAATGATTCATAACAATTCTGAGGGACTTATGGAAAAGAACCCTACCCACATTCAGAGGAAGAACTACAGGACACAGAAGAAAAGCAGGTGCTTGAACACATGGGTTGAGGCGGACATGATTGGGGATGTAGACCGGAAACTACCACACCAATGCAACTATCAACAATTTGGAAATAGGTCTTGATCAATGACACATGTTAAAATCAGGGGAAATGCGCATCGGCTATGGCGGGGGGATGGGGGGGGAAGGTCAGGGGGTGAAGGGGAAAGTAAGAGCATGAAACATGTAATCATGATAACTTTTCTAAAAAATAAAGATTATTAAAAAAATCTGTCTCATTATTTTTTCTCCTTCCCTCCCACCTTTACCCCTCTCCAAGAAGGCAAAGAAATGCAAACCAAAACAAATGAGATACCTTCTCAAACCTATGAGATTGGCTAAAATGATAGAAGAAGAAATGAAAAATATTGGAGGAATGTGGGAAAAACAGGATTCTAATACACCTTTGGTGGAATGATGAACTGATCCATCCATTTTGGAGAACAATTTGAAATTGTGTTCTGAGAGTTATGAAATTACGTATACTTTTTGATCCAGCAATAGTACTACTGGGTCTATTTCCCAAAAAGATAAGCAAAAAGGAATAGAACCTCTATGTTCTAAAATATTTATAGCAGTTCTCTTTGTAATAACAAAGAGAAACTGAGGGAATGCCCATCTTCTGAGGAATGGAAATACAAGTTGTGGCATATGATTATGATAGATATAAGAAATGATGAGTAGGTTGATTAAAAAAAACATGAAAAAACATGCATGAACTAATGTAGAGTTAAATGAGAAAAACTAAGAGAACATAGTTTATAGTAACAGGTTTGAAAACTAACTGTGAATGATTAAATTCTTTTAAGTATTATGATCATTCAACTCAATATAAAGGATTTATGAAGGATCTACCTCCAGAGAAAGAAGTACTATATGAAAATATATATTATATGGTTCCATCTATAAATATATATTCATAAAATGTTGGCCTTCTCTAACATGAGGTGGAGAGGCAGAGAGACAACTTGGAACTCAAAATGCCACAAAATAAGTTAAACAAATTATTATGTAATAATTTAATAATACATTAATTAATAATTTAATAATAAATTAAATAAGTAAATAACCAAATATGCCTAGCAATTAGCTCTCTGGATCAAAGAATATGAACATTTTAACTCCTTTCTTAGAATAATTCCAAATTGTTTTCAGTTAGGATTCTATAATAATATTCTAGCTCAGATAAGATTATTAACTGAAAAAAGTTAGTGGGAAATTTGGGATGAATGTAAGAGATAAAGTCAGATGTTTCAGTGTACAGGAGAGGGCAGAATCATAGATGCTTATGGATCAATGTTATGTCTAAGCAATTGTGGGAAGCATTTCATTATCTGATAATGGATCAACTTCAGAACAATTTACTTGTAAACTCCAGGATAAATTGAAATCTGTATTTGTAGGAAAGGGAATATCATCATCATTATTAATATCATCTCATTTCTTGCATTTGCTCCTTCAGAGCAGCAGCTTGATTGTTGTTGCTGTTCAGGCTTATTAAAATTTTTAAAAATAATTTCAAGGCCAAAATATTTAAGTGGTCAGTAGATTTGAAAAACAATTTTCTAAAGTAGAATAACAAATTGTTAGTTTTCCCTAGAAAGAAAGCCAACTTCATTATTAATCAAAGAGATACAAATGAAAAGAGCTTTGAGTTACCACATTTAATCTTTCATGTTGTCAAAAATAATGAAATACAATGAAATACAATACTGGCCGAATTATAGAAAAAGGGGTACATTGCTATTAGGCTTAAAAACTTGAAGAAATTTTTGGAAAGCAATCACCAGCCTTCAGGAACAGATACAAAAGTAACCTTATTCTTTTATCCAATAATTCCATTCATGGGTATGTCCAATGAAAATATGATAAAAACTAAACAAAACATAATAGTTATCTGTTCATATGTATTAAAAGAATCATTAGAGGCCATTGAAAAAAACTTGGAAGGATCCTAAATGTCCAACAGTAGGGGAGTATTAATCTAAATTGTGGTATATAAATGTAATGGTAAAATATAATTAAGATTCTTAAATCCCTTCCAGTCCAGATCCAGAATAAAACAAAGAATGTTAAAAGTCTCAAAAGAAACTTATGAAATATCACAAAGAAAAAAGGGATACAAAGGCATAATCAGAAGTATAATATACATACTAACTATGAGTTGTTCATCCTTCATTTTCCAAGAGGATCAGTGGCATCACAATAGATGAGGCTGTTAGACAGTTATCAGTCTCACTCTCTCTTCCAAAGTTATTGAAGAAGCATTTCAATACTATAGTGAAGACAGAAACTAAATTGTGGGAAAATTGAGTAGTGATTAGCTGGTTAAAAAAAAAAAGTGGAAACAGGAATTATATAACACTCTTCATTGAAATACTGCAAATGTGACCAGAGAATAAGAAAATAAAATCAGGATATTTTTCCTTTAATTGTAATGTCCCCCAAATCATATTTGCATGTTGTCAGAGGGGTGGGGGTGATTATGCTAGGCAATTTTCAACTTCAAGTCTATGGGTGAGTCTGCTCTCCTAAAATTATAGCCCATGAGATTCTATTGATGTAGTCCAGTGGCCTTTCTCTTCCTTATGAAAGTCCCCATGGGTTTAAGCTCTCTTTTGCACATATTAATACACAGAACTCCCTGGCCTTGATCCTTAATAAGTATAAGGTTACCAACTTCACAACTTGTGCTCCTATAAAATGTCATGTTCAATGTGAGGTAGGAATCTCTTCCTCCATTAAATATATGGATGTTTTCTTCTTAAAAGCTGGTTTCTTCTTCCAGTACCTAGTATTCTCTGCTTCCAAGTATCACATTCTTTGGAGCTACTTCTTGCCTAAATTTCCTTCAGGAGAGTTTGTTTCTCTTTAAAACTGACTATTAGTAATATGGTCACTTCTTTGAAACCCAGTGATTAATTGCCCTCTAATTCTTTCAATTTTGACCAGAGAACTGCATATAATACAATATGAATAATAAAACTCCTTTGGGTACTTAATATAAGACTTTAACATCCTGTTGTCTTGGTTACCTATCCTTTATGTCCTTTAGTCAATAAATGACCTTAGTTAAAATTAATAGATCAAAGGTATTCCAATACATAAAATCCCTTTCATAAAGCATAACCTCAGTAGTTTTGTAAGCAGAGAAAGAAAAGTTGAAGAAGGGCAAGAGAGTTCAAAAGAAAGATATGGAAAAAAGGAGAGGAAAAGGAAGAAAGATCAATAATTCTGTAGAAAATTAAAGATGTTAAGACCAAGGGAGTGACATGAAAGAGTTAGCCTTGGCATGAAGTATATAACTTCCTCATTCTCTTAAACAAGCCAAAGAGGATAGGATAGATAAAAATATAGAAGGGTAAAAACATAGAAAGCATGTATTTCAGATGTGCAGATAATACAAGACTGAAAGTGGAAGCTCATAATAGAATCAAGGAATAAACTGTCTCAATAGGCTAGAAGAATAAGTTGAAATCAGCAAAATTGAATTTAACAGGGATAAATGTCAAATCCTTTTTTTAGAATCTAAAAATGAAATGCAAGTATCTGCCTGCTGGTTTTTGGCAACTCAGAGTGAGTCAACAGTGAGATGTGACATAAAAAAAATTACAAATCTTAGGAACGTAAAAAAGGTTCAAGTGGAAGAAGGGCTTAGAAGACCCAAAAAGAACAATGGCATTTCTACTCTGGGTTTATCTGGTCTAAGAAAAGCTGTCTTGCTAACAGATTCCATTTCCACATTATCTAGGAGGATCAATTTGTTTTTGTTCAGTCCTTTGAGTCCTTTCTGGTTCTTCATTACCCCATTTGGGGTTCTCTTGGCAAAAATATTAGAGTGGTTTCCATTTATTTCTCCAACTCATTTTACAGATGAGGAAACTAAAGCAAACAGGGTTAAGTGATTTGTCCACACAGCTAGTAGATTTGAATTCAAGAAGATAAGCCTTCCTGATTTCAGGCCTGGCTCTCTATCTACTGTGGCATGCAGCTGTTGGGGAAGATCCATACTCTTCATCAAAATAGTTTGTTAGACATGTAAAATCTATATCAGATTGCTTACCATCTCAGGGAGTAGAGAAGAGGAAGGTAGAAGGATAAAGGGAAGGAAGGAGAGAATTTGGAACTCTGAAGTAAAATAATGTTAAAACATCATTTTTATAGGTAAGTGGAGAAAATAAAATATTATTTTTAAATGTTTGCCAGCTGATACATGAGAATAATAGTTTTATCTTTTTTTCTTTTAAAAAATCATTACCTTAGAATAGATGCTAAATATTGGTTGCAAGGAAGAAGAGTGGTATGGGCTAGGGGCAATTAGGGTTGAGTGACTTGCCGAGAGTAATACACAAGTAGGAATTGTCTGAGGCCAGGACTGACTCTCTATCCACTGAACCACCTAGTTTTCAAGCTTTCTTACTTCTGAGGACCATTCTGGAAAAGCAAAACACTCCAAAGATAATTAAACTTCCATTTCCATTTATCACTCTCAAAATAATATAACTAATTCCCCTGGAATTAATAGGAACTATAATGCTTCTTCTTATGAGGTAATAATTGGATAATTAATTGGCTCTTTTCTTTAAATAAAATGAGACATAAAATCATAGAATTTTAGCTCCAGGTGAGAGTTTGGCATTCATACAGTACAAATTCTTTCCTTTTAAAGATTTTTTTTAAAGACCCAGAAAGATGAGGCCATTTAACTGAAGTCACAGAGCTAAGATTAAAAGCCTAGCCTCTGACTTGAGGTTCAGTGTTTTTTCTTCTTTTTATGATTAACTAAATTATTCATTAATATCAGAAGCAAACTTAAAGCAACTGGTACATTAGAAATATGAATGTTTAAAGAAAGCATTCAGAGGACCCTTACAAGTAGTCTTGGCATAACTTGAGAATGATATTAAAGCTATTATTTTCTGTGCTTAAAACGAAGCAAAGTATTATATTTAAAGATCATTGCAATGGTTAAGCGGAAGTTATACAAAATGTTCACTTCTATTCTATTTGGTCTGGACAATTCCAGGTTGACAGCAGTAGTACTTAATTTCATCAGCCACACCTCTTCTCTAACAGTAATTGCATTCTTCTTGCTGTCATATTCTTGAAACAATAATCACAATGGAGTTGATGTCTTATATAACCACAATGTCTTTCATCCAGAAATCCCCAAGCATTTTTCAAGCAGTTAATTATTTTTCCCCATGGGGAAAATATTCCTTTATATATTTTGGGAGAACTAAGGAGTGGAAGGAGAGGCAGGGTACAGTGCCTTAAGACCACACAATGAGTCATTGGATTATAAGACCATAGAATTTAGAGCAGGAAGGGACTTTGGAGATCATTAATTCTAAATCCCATATTCATAAGTGAAGGAACTGAGGTCTAGAAATGTGAAGTAACTTGCCAAGAGGTCACAAAGAAAAGTAACAGAGCTAGGATTTGAACCTAGGTCTTCTGATTCTAAATGAGTAGTAGATAAGATTAGTAGTAGATAAAAAGTCTTTCCATTCATTACACCTCATCAAAACTTAGATTAGATCATGGATATGAGAAGATTTAGGAGAACATATCTTCAAATGTTTAAAGGGCTGTCATATTTTTCTGTCATATGGCCAAAAGATTTTACTTGTATACTTGGACCCAGAGGATTTACCTAATAGTACCGGGTAGAAATTTCAATGAGTCAACTATAGGCTTGAAAAAAGTTCCTAAGATTTTTTTTAAAGGCCCAGAAAGATGAGGCCATTTAACTGAAGTCACAGAGCCAAGATGAAAAGCCTAGCCTCTGACTTGAGGTTCACCCCAAAGTTGAATGGGTTGCTTTGGAAAGTCTCCCTTATTGGAAGTATTTAAGCAAAAACTAGATGAATATGATGAGGTGGCATAGAGGATAGAGCATTGACTCTGGAGACAGAAGGACTTGAGTTCAAATCTGACCTCGGACATTTATTAGCTCTGTGACCTTAGGCAAGTCATTTAGCCCCGTTTGCCTCAGTTTTTCATCTATAAATGGAGAAAGAAATGGCAAACCACTCCAGTGTCTTTGCCAAGAACTCAATGGAGTCACAAAGAGTAGGACACTTTTAACTAATCAGATGAACATGGCGTATGGGCCATGGAAGTGACACTTTTGACTAATCAGATGAACATGGCGTATGGGCCATGGAAGAGATCTTTCTGCTGCTATGTGTTAGACCAGTTGGGTTGGCCTCAAGACCCCTCTATCTCTGAAATTCTATGAAATCTAGGATCTTATTACAGCCATAACCCCAAACTAAAGTTTTACTGCAAAATCATTCCTTACCTTGGCTTGTCCTCTACTTCCCATTAAATCCATATCGGAGGAGAGTTCTCATTGGTTCAAAAATAAAAATCTGCACCAACATTGTCTGGGGAAAAATAGATGACAGACTTGTTCCCTGAAAAGATTGTTTTTGTTTGTTTAATTAAAAACACAGCTAATTTTGTAGTGAGAGGACCGCATGGGGCTACTAAGATGGAATATGAAGAGTTTAATTACTGCCATAATGATAGCATTCTCTAAAATAGGGATTCTGAACTTCATAATACCCTTTGGAAGGCTGATGGAGCTACAGATCCCTTCTCAGAATAAGACTTTTGAATGTATAAAATAATATATATCGGATTACAAAGGAAACTAATTATATCAAAACACAATTATCAAAATATTAATTAAAAAACAAGTCTAATGATTTCAGGTTAAGAATCTCTAATCTAAATAATTTTCTTTCATATTTGATTCTGAGGATTCCCAATTGATTCTCAATTTTTCTACCACAAGGAGAGAAAAAGTTGCCTAGATGGTAATACAAAGTCTTTATTATCCCAATCTCAGAGGATTCCTCATGAAGCTTTATTGGGGAAGGGGGAGCATGAATCCAATAATGATTGACAGCTAAAATGTAAAGATGAAAATTTTGAAGTGCTATAAAATGCATTTTTTACCAGAAAAACAACTTTTAAAGAACACCTGAGCTATAATAGAACCATCAAGTATTCTTTATTTTATTTCTTAGTCCTTAAAATAACTTCTAAAACATCTCTTGAAATTTGGGCATAAGTTCTGCTTCAGGTTCTTGTATTTTATTTCCCTTCATGAATTTGATAATATAACTAGACTAGTCTATTTTTTGTTCCTCAGACATAACATTCCCATTTTCTTACTCTATGTATTTGCACTGACTGTTTCCAAGTCTAGAAGACTCTCCTCCTTCACATTAGTTCCTTGGCTTACTTCAAGACTTAGCTCAAGGGAGCAGCTGGGTAGCTCAGTAGATTGAGAACCAGGTCTAGAGATGGAAGGTCCTGGGTTCAAATCTGGCTCAGACATTTCCTAGCTGTGTGACCCTGGGCAAGTCACTTAACCCCCAGTGCCTCACCCTTACCACTCTTATGCTTGGAGCCAATACACACTATTGACTCTAAGATGGAAGGTAAGGGTTTAAAAAAAAAGACTTCGCTTAAATCTTATTGATAAGAAGCCTTTTCCAATACCTTTCTCAACCCAGAACCTTCGTTCTGAGATAGCTAACTAGAAAGAAATAAAGGTAGACAGACAGACAGACAGACAGATAGATAGATAGATAGATAGATAGATAGATAGATAGATAGATAGATAGATGGATAGATGGNGATAGATAGATAGATAGATAGATAGATAGATAGATAGATAGATAGATGGATAGATGGATGGATGGAATCTCTAAGAGTAGTCTGTTGTTTGCCTGACAGACCACAATGCTTAATCAATTTACAATGTCCTCAAGTGCATATTTTGTTGAATATCCTTCTCCAATTACTAAATTAATCTCCTTTGGTTGTGTTGAATGATATTAGTGCTTCATCATGTTCTGATATTAAACATAGACTACTATGGGACTCATCTGAATCATGTCCAGACAGAACACACACTTACATACACAAATATATGTGTGTATATGTATATATATTTATGTGTGTATATTTTATAGGTATATATGTGTGTATCTGATGTGTAATATATACATGCATCTATAGATGCATATGTTTATGCATTTATATATATGTATCTTCTATATACATATTTATTCATATAGAATATCCCCCATTAAAATGTGAGCTCTTTAGAGGAAGAGAAACTTTTGTTGCCTTTATTTGTGCCCCAGTTCTTAGCATGGTACCTGAAACACTTAATAAATATTTGTTGATGAACTGTGAAAGATCAAGCAAAATACCAAAACCTCCCTCACCTCTCCATTATATGTCTCTACCACACTAATCAGATAATTCTCCATTTATTTCGGTCATAAAGAAATTTCGCAATTAGGCTGCTCTCAATCCCATGGAACTATAATTAAAACCTCACAAGGTAAAGAATGTTACACCATAAATCATAAATGGTCATAAATAAAACACAAAATAAATTTGTGGATGTCATCTTCAATATATAATTGAAGAAGGAAGAACTGACAAATTTTAAGGGGATCAAAACCTTCCTTGAAAAATGCAATACAACCAATATTTTGCCTCAAGGAGAAAAGCCAGTTTGAATAAAACTGCTCAACAACTAAGGTTGGAAAATGGGTATAATCTTCAATGAAAAGACATAGTTCAAATACAAGACAAGGCAATAAATGATACTAAGTTTACCAGACATATTTTTGGTGATTCTGCTCATTTATTTGCCTTCTCCTAGTTTTTCTGCATTTTCTCTTTTATCTTTCCTTCTCAAGCGGAAACTTTGCAAAGAATACTCAGTACATTCAATCAAAATAATTAAGTAGTTCCTCTGTGTATAATCTTGTTCTTTGCTGAGACTCACTCAGGCTAGTCCTATGATAGTCTGCTGGAACAAGATGAGAAATCCATAGATCATTCAACATTTAACAAAAGGAGACTAATTTATTCATTACAGAAGGATATTCAAGGAACATATGCATTGAGGAAACCCTAAGTTGATTCAGCTGGTTAAGTCTCTCCAGGCTTCTCTCAGTTGTCTATTGTGGTCTGTCAACCAAGCTACAGAACATTCCTGAAGGTATCATCTGCCACAGCCCCTGTCTAAAGCACATGAATCTCCTCTCTGACCATTTTCAACAAATGGCCATGTTGCTTGGCTACATACTTGGATAGCCAACAGATCTTCAATTTGAATAGAAGGGACTCTGAGAATGGAATTTCCTCCCTCAAGGCAGATGCAAGATGTCTTCATTTAGTAGTTAGTACTCCCAGTTTAGCAGTTAATCCTAGAGAGATCCTGAGTCACACAGAAGTAGGTTAAGTGATTTGTCTCAGATTACACAGTTAGTGTGTATTGGAGGGACAAATCTGAGCCCAGGTCCTCTTGACTTTAAGCCCCAGATGTTATCCTTTACTTTCTGTTTGTTTCCATACAAAATGAGAAGTTCATTTTTGCTATAAAGCAAACAGGATTAAAATAATTTGTCTTAGCTTAATGACTGGTTCTTTTCCACTTCAAAAAAAAGTCCAAGAAAACCTATTTTCAGAAAGCATAAGATAGTATCAATGTGTTTTATCTGATTAGGTATCCAATCTGTAATTGAAAGCTATAACAATCCTTCTTTATACATTGCAGTTTTCTGGTCAGACATGTTGTATGACACTCACTTGGGTACATTACAGGCATCAAGAGAAAGTGATTCATTCTTACAACTATTATTTAATTATTATGCACAGTGGAGTGTTAGTAATTTTCCAGCATTGATTACACCTCCCTGTTTGTCACCACTCCAGAGAATAACTTCTAGACAAAGAAGATCTTTCTAAATATATAGAAGAGGTCCCAAAGTTTGCCCCTGATTAGCCAGCTTTTTGAGTGATATCTGTCCTAAGGAAATCTCCCATCCAACAACTTAACTGGCATTTGTTTTGACTGTGCAAGCATTGAAATGGTAGTAAAGCAGCATGAGTCTTCCTCAGTCACTAAGACCTTCATTCATCTCCTAGATGAGTCAGGACTTAGTCAGTCCTTCTGCCAGGGTGATCTGCAGATCCCTAAGGTCACAGCCCTCAATTTGCCCTCTGATTGTAGGGATTAGACCACTTTTACATATCCAATGCCACTGTTTCCATCTGGGACTTTTCTCCTATGGCTGACTTGCCAAGGAGTTTGGATACCATATTTATCCAACTTAACCCTGGGTCTTCTGCATCCCTGAAGAAATTGTGGAAAAATTTACTTTGGATTTTTAAAAATTTTTATTGTCATGCAAAACACACTTCTATATTGCTCATTGTTGAAAGAACAAATTCAGACATAACCAAAATCTTCAAATAATCCATAAATACACTGATGTGAAAGCCAATTTCAACAGTTCTTTCTCTGCAGGTAGATAACATTCCCATAATATATCTTTCAGAATTGTCCCAGATGATTGTATTGCTGAGAGTAGCCTAGATTTCAGAGATAATAATTGTCCAATATTGCTGTTTTTGTCTACAGTATTATTGTTCTGCTTCTTTTGCTCTGGCATCAGTTCTTGCAGATCTTTCAAGCTTTTTCTGAAATCATCTTGCTTATAATTGTTTATAGCACAATAATCTTCCTACACCAACACAATTTGTTCTACTATTCTCCAATTCATGGACATCCCCTCAAATTCCAATTCTTTGCCACTGCAAAAAGAACTGCTATAAATATTTTTGTACATATAGTTCCTTTCCCCTTTTTTATTACCTCTGGAATATAGACTGAGTAGTGGTATTATCAGATCAAAGGGTTTACACAGTTTTATAGCATTTTGGACATAGTTCCAATTGCCCTCCAGAATAGTTAGATAAGATCACAACTCCACCAACAATGCATTAGTGTCCCAATTTTGCCATATCTTCAATATTTACCACTTTCCTTTACTGCCATATTGGCTAAACTGATAGGTATGAAGTGATATCTTAGTGTTATTTTATTTTGCATTTCTCTAATCAGAAAAATTGTTTGTTCATATCATTTTAGCTTTCTAATGAACTTACTATTAGCCAAACAAAGAAATGAACCTAAAGGAAAAGATACAGAGTGGGATGATTGCCTGTCAATTGCATTGGCATTTTTTCTTCATCTGTGCCCTGGAGGACATCACTGGTGAGCAGTGATGCTACCCCTTATCTTGTATAGAAAATTTATATTCCAGTATCCTACTTCCCCCATGCTTGTTAGAAATATCATATCAGCTCAATCTTTAAGTTTTTTCTTGATTTCTTTATTTCAAAAGGATAAAAGTTCATTTATTTATATTTCCTTTCTCTTAAAAAAATTCTGCCAATAAATGTGAGCCTGCCTTGGTTTCATTGATAGTAAATAATGATCAAATAAGTGACATTTGATTGAATTCATTTCGCCCATGTCATAATTTTATAAACATGACTATTTACTGCAAATGAAATAAAAGTATTTTTTTCTCATCTCAGATCTAAATGAAAGGAAAGAGGGGATGTCATAGCTCAGAATTTATTCATTACAGTCTCAATATTTTCCAGAATTCTAGAAATGATCATGTTATTGAAAATTAACAACTGCCATCCCAGACTTTCCAAGGTTCTGTTTTTTAGAGAAAGAAGAATTATTCTCCTTTCCCTTCTCTGTGGAGGGGCTAGCATTCAGTTTTCTATGTTACATTTGCCATTTGACTAGGAATTATTGTAAATGAATTAATTACAAAACTGCAAAATTTTGTTAAGCTGTTAAAAGACAGAATAATGTAATAGCTGGAAAGCAAGCCTGGGAGTCAAGCATCTAGATTCAAAACCTGCCTTTGATGATTGCTGTCAAGGTATAATATATCAATGGAAATCTCTAAGATAATAAAGTCAGAAAAGATGTAAATGCCCATGGTTAGGAGTTTCCCTATGCCAATAAAATCCCAAGTCCAGAACATTTTTTAATTTAAAAGATCAGATTATGGAACTAATAAATAATACTAGGAGTTGGTTTTATAAAGAAAAGAAAATAGGATGTTGGTTAATTTGATTTAAAAAGGAAAGAAGAAAATAAAATAATCAGTACAAAAATGAAAAGGGTGAACTCACCAACAATGAAGAGAAAATTAAAGCAATTATTAGGAGCTATTTTGACCAATAATATGCCAATAAATCTGACAATCTAAGTGAAATGGATGAATATTTACAAAAATACAAATTTCCCATATTAGCAAAAGAGGAAATAGAATCCTTAAATAATCCCATATCGGAAAAGGAAATTGAACAAGCCATCAATGAACTCCCTAGGAAAAAATCCCCTGTGCCAGATGGATTCACAAGTGAATTTCATCAAACATTTAAAGAGCAATTAATCCCCAAACTACATAAACTATTTTGGGGAAAGTAGGCAGATAATAATAAATCCTACCAAATAATTTTTTATGAAACCAATATGGAATCACAAAAAACAGAGAAAGAAAATTATAATTCAATTTCATTAATGAATATAGATGCAAAAATTTTAAATAAGATACTAGCAAGGAGACTACAACAATATATCACAAGGATCATTCATTATGACCAGGTGGTATTTATAGAAGGAATGCAGGGCTAGTTTAATATTGGGAAAACTTGGGGCAGCTGGGTAGCTCAGTGGATTGAGAGCCAGGCCTAGAGACGGGAGGTCCTAGGTTCAAATCTGGCCTCAGACACTTCCCAGCTGTGTGACCCTGGGCAAGTCACTTGACCCCCATTGCGTACCCTCACCACTCTTCCACCTATAAGTCAATACACAGAAGTTAAGGGTTTAAAAAAATATTGGGAAAACTAACAGCATAATTGATCATATCAGTAATCAAACTAATAGAAATCATATGATTATCTCAATAGATGCAGAAGAAGTCTGACAAAATAAACATCCATTCCTATTTTAAAAACACTAGAAGGCATAGTAATAAATAGGTTATTCTTTAAAATGATATTTAGTATATACCTAAAACCTTCAAAAAGTATCATCTGCAATGATGATAAGTTAGAAGCCTTCTCAATGAGATCAAGGGTGAAGAAAGAATGCCCATTATCAGCACTATTATTTAAAATTGTATTAGAAATGCTAGCTTTAGCAATAAGTAAAGAAAAAGAAATTTGAAGAATTAAACAATGAGGACAAAGAGGAAACTAAACTATCACTTGATATGATGGTAAACTTGGAGAATCTTAGAGAAGCAACTAAAAAATAAGTTAAAATAATTAATAACTTTAGTAAAGTTTCAGGATACCAAATAAATCCACATAAATCATCAGCATTTTTATTTATTACCAACAAGGACAAAAATAATATATGTGAATAACTTAACACTTTTCAACAATGCAAGGATCCAAAACAACTCAACATTTTTTTCCACCAACATTCATTTTTATTTCAAAATAAACAACCAGGATCCTATACCATTGTTTCCTATTGTTATAGTGAAATTAGAAAAGTGAAGGTGACAGGCAAAAGGCAGAGAGTAAAGATTCCAGAACACTGGGTCAGTGATTGACTATATTGGCAGTTGGTCCCTGGACTTACACCCTAATAGCTATTCTCTCTGAATATCCTCTCTGTGAATCATCAACTATTAAGATTTCACTGGCTGGAAAGAGGTTGAGTTTTAGGTGAGACACACTGGTGGACAGTGGAGTCAAGAGCCCTACTCCCTCTCACTCTGGGTTAATTGCTGAGAACTACTGGATTCCTGAAAGACCCTTGAAGGACAACAGATATGAGATCTTCCAATCAGCCCAGTGAACCCATTTCACATTCCAGCTTTCCCTTACATTAAATACCATTATAGGGGAAATTCTGGATAGGATTGAGTTAGACAGCTGGGTAATTTAGAGAGATCAGTATAGAAAACCTGTTGGACCTTGGTGGAAGGGTATCCAGGTCTGTTCCTAATTAGTTCATCCCAATCCCTTACCTTACTTATCCCTGTTAATAAAAAAAAAAACCTCCTTGTTGTTACCTTAATAGCCTCTCCCTGAAATCCTTACCCAGATCAATAGGTTTTAAGTACTGGCCCAAAGACAATCAAGAAAACAGAGATATTTATTTTTTCACTATATACTTCTGCAGCATTGGGTGCCTTGAGTTATGCATGGAAAAATTTCAGCATAGTGGCTATATATATAT